>NC_137816.1:31012240-31084740 GCF_963921795.1 Nannobrachium achirus | reverse complement strand
TTGCTATGCACACCAACTACCTATCAGCTTGCAGCTTCACCAACTCCGACATGCAGGTAAGAAGCTATGGACCAATCAGGAACAGAGCCCGATCGATGCCAGATGTATAGGCCTGCTGCCAATCCAAATTATGGAGAGTCCTGACCTAGACTAGGAGTTCTCAAACCTTCTTAGGCCGTGACCCCCAAAATAAACATACTGTATATGAACTGGGGACCCCCACCCTGACAAGCAATTGGAATTGTAGGTATTACATTTAATGTGACTTGGTTCCACAGTTAAATATTGTGAAAATAGCAGATTTACTCGCACTGCGAGGCGTTGTGAGCATGTAGATCTGCTATTTTCACAATGTTCGCCTCTTGCTTATTTAATATTTGACAGTTTGGCCAGTTTGGTATTAAAACGGTCTTGAAAATCCTTAAATTGTCACTTTATAAATGTGCAGATACCCTGTATACACTTATGTTGGTTTATTTACCGTTGAGTGAGAGTTTTTTTCTTACATTAAGCTAATCATCTGGGGACCCCACAAAATAATTTGGGGACCCCACTTGGGGTCCCGACCCCAAGTTTGAGAACCACTGTCCTAGACCACCAATTACCCATGATTTGAGCCATATTTTGTATTAAATCAATTAAAAAAAATCATTTTTTTTTTAATTTGAAGATTAAAGTTTCTATTTGAGAACATTTGACTTACAGTATAGTAAGTTAGTAAATACAAATAACTTAAACCCACTTAAGTTTTTTTCTTTTTTTTTGGGGGGGGGGGGGCATGAGCCAATATACAAGCTCACAATGTGTTGCACGTCTGTGAATTGTGATGAATTGTGTGCTTGTATTGTAGTGGTTAGAAATTGGGACACATTGGCTGTATAATAGCACATACAAAAAAGGATAATGGCCGATATTATCAGTCAAACCAATATATCAGTCTGACTCTAGAATGTACAAATCTGGAACTGGAGTTAAACCACTTGAAGGTCTTCACACAAAACCCCAACTCGCATATACAATACTGTATTATGGGGTGTGAATAATTCAGTGGCGTCAGGTCTTCAGCGGGGCAGAGGAGCAGACCCCCAGGGGAGGGGGCGAGGAGCAGGGGACTTGACACTGTGACGGACTGATGGTCCCTCATTGTGGGGGTATTAATAGACACAGAGTGGCTTTTATCTGACAATGAGTGGAGCATGCTGTGACCTGAGGCCACAGTATTTAACACACACACACACACACACACACACACACACACACACACACACACACACACACACACACACACACACACACACACAGACACACGTTATCGTGTGTGCATTCACACTCACAATCACATACTGCATGCATGGCTATACGAGCATACACAAATAGGATTTCTTTCCCATACTGTATGTCACACACACACACACACACACACACACACACACACACACACACACACACACACACACCCTTTTTATGTTTCAGAGTAGAATGGAAATCAATGCAACCAGCTCGTGCCATTCTCTCTCTCTCTCTGAGCTACGGGGTGACGTATGGACTAGGGTCATTCAGAGGGCAGGCAGCATGCACGTAGTGCTGTACAAGTGAACCCCTTGTTGTCTCGTTCAGGGACGAGACAACTCCTTTTGGCACAGTGTGTGTGTGTGTGTGTGTGTTCATGCGTGGATGTGTGCACGTGTGTGTGTGTGCACGCGCGCATTTGTGTGTCTATACCCTCTAATTCACCAGCAGCCAACAAGACTGTTAGTATAGGCTCATGCCTGCATGTATGTGTCAGCAATGTGATTGTGTCTGTTGAAGTGCTCACCTATGACCTTTATAGTGTGTGTGTGTGTGTGTGTGCGTGCGTGCGTGCGTGCGTGCGTACGTGCGTGCGTGCGTGCGTGTATGGTCTCTATCAGTGGAAAGCTTTACTCTGTAACTGTGAGTGCATACATGGTGTGCGTGTGGTGTGGACACTGCATACAGTACTGTAATATATACCACAAAGTGCTCTCAGTGGTGGGAGACGTACTCTTTTAACTGAAGTTGCACTACCACAGTGTAGAAATACTCTGTTACCATTAAAAGTCCCATATTAAAAATTGTACTTGAGTGAATGGCATCAAAGTACACTTAAAAGTACTCCTTATGTCCCAATATTTGTCAAAATCTCACAGCGCTTACACATGGGGAACGCACAGGTCTTGTTCTTTCCATTTTAGACCGTCAGATGACCAGTGTCTTATAATGGACGAGTAGATAGAGGTTTGAGCTCAGCTTTCAACTCTAGGTGTGCAGCAGATAATCCACCTAATTGATTAAATTGATTATTAAAAAAAGGATGACTGATAAAATGATATAATAATAATCGTTATTGGGGGTCAAATATTGCAATTTAGCTTTTTCTTTAGTTTTTTCTTTTTAACCGATTTAGTCGGGAACAACAATATGTTTATTAAATACCTTTCAATCCGGGAACCTCTTTAGGTGTAGTTGTTGCTGTATACAGTAGGCCTATATAGCAACATTGATCTTTGTAATTTATTTGTGTAGTAATTTTTGTTTTCAGAAAACTTAGGTTAGGATTTAGAAGGCGTTTTTTAGAATCGGCCTCAGCTCTAAATGGGTTAATAGAAAAAGTATAATAATAAAACAAAAAATAGTTACAGGCTCACAATTTGTCCAACCACAATGTAGAATATGTATGGTTATTATTCGATAATGTGACACAAGCTGATACAGTTGTTTAATGTTCATTATCTGGAATGTCCTACTGTGACCTGCACTTCCCTCTGTTCACCACTGAGGGGCAGCATCATACTTTATCACTATTTTCTCCAAACTAGAATAGATGACAGGAATTTATTACCTGCTAAAATATCACTATCTACACTGTCTACACACTACATGGATTGAAAAATAGTACAATATTTTACACCGGCTTTTATATAGGCCTACATACATTTTACATGAAATATTGCAATATTGCATTAGTATCGCCATACTTCATATTAGCGAAAGGCTAGGAGTCCTGGGGCGGCTGTGGCTCAGGATATTGAGCAGGTTGTCCAATGTTCTGTGGGTTGGTGGTTTGAATCCTGGCTCCCCCTGTCCACATATCCAAGTGTCCTTGGGCAAGACACTGATGTCGGTGTTAGCCTACTTACTAGTAATGCAACTTAAGTTTACAAGTGAGTTTGTGTGTGCGTGTTTCTGCGTGTGTGCGTGTGCGTGTGTGTGTGTGTGTGTGTGTGTTCCAGATCCTGACCTCCAGCGGTGACGGAACATGTGCCTTGTGGGACGTGGAGAGCTCTCAGCTGCTGCAGAGTTTCCATGGTCACACAGCTGATGTGCTGTCCCTGCACCTCGCCCCCTCTGAGACCGGCAACACCTTTGTGTCTGGGGTGAGGAAGTGTGTGTGTGTGTGTGTGTGAGTGTGAACAATGATGGATGCTCTCTCTATCAATACAATTCAATTCAAAGGAGCGTTATTGGCATGAGAAAACATACGGTATGTTTACATTGCCAAAGCAAGTGTCAAAATATAATAAAAACGGTTGAAAATGGGGAACGTATATACAGCATTGTGTAAACAAGAGAAAAGTCATATCATTTATGATATTGTCGCTGTTGGAATGTCCAAAACCGTTACTTTTCAGGAAATGGAAGAAAAACAAATATCCTGTCTTCAAGTGTAATTATTATTAAGCTCTTGTGAATAATTTTGTTACAATATGTATGAAAAAAAAATGTATTTGCTTCTCAGGGCTGTGATAAGAGATGCATCGTGTGGGACATGCGCTCTGGCCAGAACGTTCAGGCCTTCGAGACCCATGACTCTGATGTCAACAATGTCAGGTGAGGGAGACAAGGGACATGAAACGTACTGATTGTAGCTTTGAAGTTAAATTCAGATCTTACCCCAAATGATCTCCATCTTCACTCCTATATCTCTTTTACAAACCCCTGCACAGTATTTCTCTTTTACTTTGAAAATACATATTTTTCAGTCTTGTTACCATACTGTTAACTCTAGAAATATCTTTACATTTTGTTTTTTTGTGATTCTATCCGCCACGGCTTGTCAGTTTGAACTCGAGGCCATCTGCTCTCATTCACGTAACGCTCTCTTGTACTCTGACATGCTGAACGGGACGTTATGAAGTGAATAGACATACATGTTTATTTATTTCTTCATCTGTGAACATTGTAGTGTTTTGTGTATAATAAAGTTTGACATTTCTTAAGGTATACTTGTTTTTTTTGTGTTCAGGTACTACCCCAGTGGAGATGCTTTTGCCTCTGCCTCTGATGACGCAACAGTGAGTTCTGCCAGTGTTTATCTATACCAGGGGTCTTCAACAGGGGACCCGGGACCCCTAGGGGTCCTCAGAGTTACTACAGGGGGTCCTTCAAATCTTTGTGGGATAGAATTATTTTTTCTCAGTTTTTATATTAACCACTTGAACGCTAACGTCCATATTCTGCGTACTTTAGCCAAAAATAGCAGATCTACAAGCTCACAACGAGCTTGTAGATCGGCTATTTTCGGCAAAGAGGTTTGGTGTAGAGGGGGAAAAAGAGCAGACTAAGTACAGTGAAAGGTGAAGTTTATTAAGTATTGACGGTTTAAGTGGTTACATATCTGATAACACAAATTTACATGAATCCCAAATACACTAATGATTGTGCTGTCAAACGATGAAACAATATGGAATCTGGGTTCCCTGCTTCATCTCTCTCAGCTAAGGGGTCCTTGGCCTGAAAACGTTGAAGACTCCTGATCTATACCTTTTTCCCTTATGTTTTTTTAAGCTTGTTTACTTTATTAGATGGTAGACTGAAGAATGACAATAAGGACTGGGTAGAGATAAGACAGTGAACTGGCTGACCTGCTGCTGATGTCCCTGCTTTGTCATGTCAACATGTTTTCAGTCATGTTTTAATCACATGGACCCAGAGCCGCATTGTTTTGACTGACTCTGATTACACGGGTCAAAGATCACAGACTTCCTTTTTAGAGCAGTGGTTCTCAACCTTTTCTGGATCAGAGCACACTTGAAAATTGAAAAAGTTTTTGCACGGCAGCCTTTATCTCAGCTGCCATCTTAAGAGGTCAGATGGGTGTGTTTATCTTAATGATGAATCAATCGATTGTGCTCTGGCTTGGATCAATGGAACTAATGTTGTATAAATTATTTTTGTTTTGTTTTTTTCCAAGGTTTTAAAAGAATACGAATATACTGTATTTGGGGGCCAACTTCCCCACCAGTGGGCCCTGGCCCACAGGTTGAGAACCACTGCCTTAGTGACACTTAAAGGACAACTTAGTTTTTTTACAACAAAGGTTCATATTTTAGATTGTAATTAGAGAAAAGAAAAGATGAGTGTTAAAATGTTTTCATTTACTGCTTTCGATTGTTTTAAAGATTTTAGTATTTTGATTTCAGTGGGCGGGGGCATGTGTACAACTGGCTAAATATGTCTTTTTAGACACAATAAGCTGGCAATTTCTTTGTTACCATTTACACCAGCCTCCAAGTCACATCTGCCCATGAAGGATTGCGGTGCATCTTGGGAACGGGCTTATGTTATTGTGTCTAAAAAGACATATTTAGCCACTTGCATGCATGCCCCCAACCTGGGGGCATGCATGGAAATCTAAATCTTTAAAATGACTAAAACAATAAAAAGAAGTAAATTAAAACATTTTAACACTCATCTTTTGTTTTCTCTAATGACTATCTAAAATATGAACCCTTGTCGTAAAAAAACAAAGTATAGTATAGTTGTAATATTCTTTTTAGAGTTTTGGGTGTTTTTACAACTCCATGTGGGAAACTTTACACTGTACAATGTACAGGCATTTAATATTTTACAGGGCAAGTTCATTCAAATCAAATGGCCCATCAAGTAACTGGAAAGAAAAATGCCAAGCTTAAAACAGACAAAAGTAACATTCAGACATGGATCTGAAAAGCATTAGTGTATCAGTAAAGTTTATTTAGTTCTCCATTCATATGCTTGCTTCCATGATGAGTCTTTATAATTGAACTAACGTTAGAGCTTCACACATGCTCTATCTTGTTGTGTTATTATTAATTCAACTGTCTACACTGCAGTACTGTAGGTAACTGTGCCAACAGAGAAGTCTAGTAAAGCAGGAAAAACCTTTGTTAGTTCCTAGTTGCCTTTGGCAAAAAACAACAACACCTAATTAGGAAATGTATTTATAGTACTAGAAGCTCGGCCGCGGCCGAGCGTCTAGTTGGCGACCTGGCCAACTCGGGAACGATGTAAATAGGGAATGAATGCCCCGCCCTTTAATGCAAACCCCATTATACCTGTTGTCATAGGACCCGTTTTGACCATCTGTTTGCTTGTGTCCATTTATGCCCATATATGGAGATATCTGTCTGTCTGCGTCCATTTTATGCTCATATATGGAGATCCCTGTATTTGCCTGACGGGCGGCCGAGCATCTAGTCGAGGACCGGCCGACTCGGGAACGATGTAAATAGGGAATGAATGCCCCCACCCTTTAATGCGTTTTGGAAGTATTTTGTCAGGTACATGGGTATCTTAGTCGTGTAGTGTATCTTGTACACCATTGCCCATCGCAAGATGTTGTACTCTGTCGGGTACCGTGAGCCGCCCCACGCTTTGAAAGTGATTAGCAGTGAGGTGAGCCCAAGATGGAAGGTTAAGGTTAATTAGTTTGTTTTGGGCTGTTTGTTTTTAGGGCCTTTGAGGTATCGCGGTACCATACATGGACTGCATAGTCAAAGTGGGGATCAATGATTGCTCCTGTCAGAGTCTTCAATTTATTTTTTCCAACCAGCGAGGCATCCGCTGTAAGATTTATTTATGGTTGATTTATTTTGATTACCTTAGTAATTTTCTCACTGGAAAGATTTGCCTCTAAGATGCAACCCAAGTAGGTTTTGTCTTTTCTTGTTATTACATTGTCACCCACTTTGATGGTGAAGTTGTCGACCTTGCTGAGGTTAGGAATTGACGCAAAGGGTGGTGAGTCGTGACTGTCCTTAATGATACGGTGAGCTTTGACTTGCATAGTCGATGCGACTTGCATAATGACAACTGTGTGTGTGTGTGTGTGTGTGTGTGTGTGTGTGTGTGTGTGTGTGTGTGTGTGTGTGTGTGTGTGTGTGTGTGTGTGTGTGTGTGTGTGTTTCAGTGTCGTCTCTATGACCTGCGTGCTGACCGCGAGGTCGCCATCTACCAGAAGGACAGCATCATTTTCGGTGCTACAAGTGTGGACTTCTCTCAGAGTGGTAAGGGAACACTGCTCTTATTGGTTCAGAGCAGTAAGGAAACACTGAGCTTATTGGTTCAGAGCAGTAAGGGAACACTGCTCTCATTGGTTCAGAGCAGTAAGGAAACACTGCTCTTATTGGTTCAGAGCAGTAAGGGAACACTGCTCTCATTGGTTCAGAGCAGTAAGGAAACACTGCTCTTATTGGTTCAGAGCAGTAAGGGAACACTGCTCTCATTGGTTCAGAGCAGTAAGGGAACACTGCTCTCATTGGTTCAGAGCAGTAAGGGAACACTGCTCTCATTGGTTCAGAGCAGTAAGGGAACACTGCTCTCATTGGTTCAGAGCAGTAAGGGAACACTGCTCTCATTGGTTCAGAGCAGTAAGGAAACACTGCTCTTATTGGTTCAGAGCAGTAAGGGAACACTGCTCTTATTGGTTCAGAGTAGTAAGGGAACACTACCCTCATTGGTTCAGAGCAGTAAGGAAACACTGCTCTTATTGGTTCAGAGTAGTAAGGGAACACTGCTCTTATTGGTTCAGAGTAGTAAGGGAACACTGCTCTTATTGGTTCAGAGTAGTAAGGGAACACTACCCTCATTGGTTCAGAGTAGTAAGGGAACACTGCTCTTATTGGTTCAGAGCAGTAAGGGAACACTACCCTCATTGGTTCAGAGCAGTAACGGAACACTACCCTCATTGGTTCAGAGCAGTAAGGGAACACTACCCTCATTGGTTCAGAGCAGTAAGGGAACACTACCCTCATTGGTTCAGAGCAGTAAGGGAACACTGCTCTTATTGGTTCAGAGCTGTAAGGGAACACTGCTCTTATTGGTTCAGAGAAGTAAGAAGACACTGCCCTCATTGGTTCAGAGCAGTAAGGGAACACTACCCTCATTGGTTCAGAGCAGTAAGGGAACACTGCTCTCATTGGTTCAGAGCAGTAAGGAAACACTGCTCTTATTGGTTCAGAGAAGTAAGAGGACACTGCTCTCATTGGTTCAGAGCAGTAAGGAAACACTGCTCTTATTGGTTCAGAGAAGTAAGAGGACACTGCTCTCATTGGTTCAGAGCAGTAAGGGAATACTGCTCTCATTGGTTCAGAGCAGTAAGAGGACACTGCTCTCATTGGTTCAGAGCAGTAAGAGGACACTGCTCTGATTGGTTCAGAGCAGTAAGAGGACACTGCTCTCATTGGTTCAGAGCAGTAAGAGGACACTGCTCTTATTGGTTCAGAGGGATAAGTAATATGTGGGTTGTCAAAATTGGACCTGTGCACTGTGCAGGGCTGTTTCCTTTTGCTGCTGTGCGTTATTAACAAAAGATCAAAGAGCAAATAAAGGATTATGAAAAGAAAGCGTATTAATGATAAGATCAACCAGGTTTTCTTAATTCAAGAAGTGTATGGAGTATTGGAATAAACCCAATTTTTCATATTTCCTCCCTCTCTTGTGTCATGTCCCCACCAGGACGCCTGCTGTTTGCTGGCTACAACGACTACACTGTGAACGCCTGGGACGTGCTGAAGGGAACCCGCGTCTCCATCCTGTTCGGTCACGAGAACCGCGTCAGTTCCCTCAAAGCGTCACCAGATGGCACTGCGTTCTGCACAGCCTCCTGGGACAACACTCTGAGAGTGAGCCATGGTTTGCATGTTTCATGTAGAGCGGGGGTCTTCAACAGGGGGTCCGGGACGGGTCCTCCAAATCTTCCAATCCTTTTATATTAACAACTTGAACCCTACATATTCTGAGAACTGTAGACAAAAATAGCAGATCTACAAGCTCACAACATGTAGATCGGCTATATTCGGCAAAGAGGTTTGGTGTAGAGAGGAAAAAGAGCAGACTAAGTACAGAGTAAAAGGTCAAAGGTCCGTTTATTAAGTATAGATGGTTCAAGTGGTTAAATATCTGAAAACACTAATTGACATGAATCCAAAATACACTGATGATCATAGCTGCCGTGCTAAGTTGTGATGTTGTAGATTGTTTGTACACATTGTGAGCTTGTAGATTCACATGAGATCGCAAATTCATTTTGCAATTGCGTTAAACGTTATCATTAGTTAACAAGTTAACGTCACACTTCTGCAGCGCTCAGTGGTTACATTTAAAATGCAGCAGAATGGACCACTCATTTGTTGCACAGTTATGAATATGCTATGATATGACAGCAAAATGTGTGGTTTTATTGATTTTGATCAATAAAAAATATCCCTGCTATACACTGGCCTGGATAGCTAGCTGCATTTAGCATTCACTAATGCTAACATTAACACTGTTCAAACAGGCACGGCATTTAATTAAAATGATTTAAGGGGAGAAGAAAGTGTTGTTTTAGATTCACAACAGTACCTGCACGATTGGGTAATTCACTGTGGATTCCTCAGAACGCAACTACTGGCCTGACTAGCTTGCTAGCTAGCTGCATTGTGCTAATATAAACACGGCTCAAACAGACTTCAAACAGTCACGGCTGCTATTATGGTTCTGTTTTGGAACAGCCTACTTTCACAAACTACTAAGTTAATAATGATCAACTCCAAACTTACACGTGAGGTGGTCCACTTCAGCTCGCTCGTCTCTGGTTACTGCAGTACTGCTCTCCAGACTAGAGTAATCTATATGCTCTCCACTCCACCGGCGTTCCAGCACCCAGGACGGTCCTACCGAGACTTCCGCTTTATTCGTGCCCACGAAAACATTTAATCGTTCCCTCGATTAATGCTATTTCGTGGCCATGAATTAATTATTTTGTGGCCACGAAATAGTAATTCGTGGGCACGAAATAGTAATTCGTGGCCACGACATAGTAATTTGTGGCCACGAAATAGCTTTTTTTTCCTTTTTTTTTCTCCAATGTCCACTAGAGGGCTCCGTACAGATCAAATGAAGGTGCTTCTTTTTTCTTCAAATAGTCAAACAGTTTTATTCATGACATAAACTCATCCACTGTCCTGTCCTGTCCTGTTCTCTTGTCTTCTATAGATCTGGGCCTGAAGCTGTGAGGACCACTTTCATCCATGGTCTGGAATAGGGCTAAGAAGAGGGGTTCAGAATGCTGACCCTGAAATGAACACTGCTGTAAGAATGTGTTGCCGTCCCTTTAGTCATCATCATGAACTCACACACTACACATGCACACAGCTACTGTAGCTCACCTCGGACCATGATCTCAGTACAAGGGCCTTCAATAGGGGGTCCTCAGAGTTACTACAGGGGGTCCTCAGTTTATCTGTGCAACGTAGGTTTGGCACGTGGAAGCTACTGTACTCATTTGAATGAACATGAATGGTCTTTCGACGAGTTTGTATTCCTAATGTTTGTTATTGTTAGCTCAATAAAAAACAAAAAAAAGTGTTATTCTATTAGCAGTATTCACTGGTGGACACAGTACTCAACCCCAGTACTTGAGTCAAAACCTAGATATTCCTGGTCAAATATTAATTGTATTCAAAAGTACAAAGCATATTTTCTTTTTATTATCAATACTGTATAGAAATGTAGAAACCCCCCCAAAACTAACAAACAATAAACAAATAAACTATAATGTATTTTTGTTTGGGTCTCATAGGTCCTGTGAAATATAAATACAAGTTGTCTTTGAAATGTAGTGGCGTGAAAGTCATAAGCACCCCCCCTCAAGTAAATGTATTTAGTTGCTGTCCACCATTGGCATTATTTGTTGATGATGATGTGCATTAAGAAAAGGCAGAGTGAAACTTTTGTTATGACCTCTACAGTGTAACCCTCCAGCAGCATGTCTATTGCCCTGGAATGTAGTTTAATTGCAGACAAGTACTTCTTGTCTTGTACATTATGTACATTAAATCACTGCCAATACTCAGTTCCTCTAAAGACTGCAAAAAAGAAAACACGCAAGACAGTTTAACAAAGCACATTTTGTTCATACTGTAGAACAGTGGTTCTCAAACTTTTTTTTTTCTCTCTCTCTCTTCTTTTTTTTAGAAAACAGACGATATACTGTTCACGGTCAAAAGTTGGTAGTTTGGCTATTTTCGAATAGGCAAAACAATTTAAATAAATAAGGCATAAATGTTTTGAACTGCCTGGCTGGAACCCCTTCAAGGACCCATTGGTGTCACCAGACCAGTGCTGTAGAACTACAGTATGTTTTGACACATTCATGTACAGTAACTATGGATTTTTATTGTTTCTGATTATCATTTCCTTGACTGCACAGTGCACACACCAATGTGACACCAAGAGGACAATAAAAATATATTTGAAGTAATCAATTTGTTTTTCCATTTTGTTCTTTTCAAATCATTTTGTTTCGGTTGTGGTTTTCAGTATTGGATCCATCCTTCTACTAACAATAATAATACATAATGTATTTGTCATTGTTATGTTTCATTGGAAGCATGTAGGTCTATGAAGAAATTCGAAGTTAGAATAGTAAATCTGATGATGATTCACAAAACTCGTTTGGATTATTATTATTTCTTTATTTTTGTATCAGGAGAAATAATTAACCGAAATCGTAGCTTTCAAAATAATAATATAAACAGTGGAATTTATCTGTTTCCACACTGCATGTTTTGCCCTCTTCTGCTCTCAGGTTACTATAGAAGACCTTTATTTTCTAAAAGTTGATAACGGCTGGTTATTTAATGCAGTATATTCTAATAAAAATTACACTTCGCATGGCATCAAACACAACACACGTGCATATCTCCTTGTATGGGCCGCTCTGTCCATGACATCAGCTGTGGTGATGCCGGTCTCTGCGTACTTTCTATGACCTTAGTCTCGTAACACAAGACACAGGGATTACGTCACGGACAGAAGGGCCCATACATGGAGATGCACGTGTGTTGTGTTTGCACTGTTCACTTCGCAGGTGCGTTTTTGTCTATAATAATGATTATTTGACAGGGACAAGGTGCAATTCCGGGAAATTACAAGTGTGGTTGCACTGACGTGAGTCGCGAGGAATCCTCTGGGATATTTGACCATTTATTATATTACATATTGTGTGATTGTCCAATCAGAAAAGGGACAATAAAAGGTCTATTGAACTGGGTTTACAGAGAAGTAAACTGAAAACAGGTTTACTCTAGGTGGAATAAAAGTTTACAGAAACCTTTGGAACAATAGTCTGTTTGCACCGCTCAAAAACATGAACCTTTGCATTGTATAAAGGCTGGGTTTCCAGCTGAGGCTAATTTGCTGTCCCTGGTTAGGCCTTTCTATACAAATATCTACCTAGTTAAATAAGCACATGCATGAAGCTCTAATCTAACGTGTATCTGCAGCAACATGTGGATGGACACCTATTGGCAGTGAAAATGTCTGGACAGAACAGTAAAAGAAACAAAACTTGTGTAGAGTTATCATGTTATTGGGTTGAGGAGTTATGCTAAAAGCTCCTTGGTCTTCCCTGCTAGCTGTTTATCTATGTCAGCTGTAAAGCCATCCGTCATTTGCTGGAGCTGTTTTTCTACCAGTCGTACGGTATCTTCTGACTGCCCATCCTTGGCCTTCTTGACTTGTGAGAGAGCGTCGGCACGGACTCTCCTCAACGAGTCCTTGGCCTTGTTGCTGAACTGCTTGGCCATCTTGGTGAGGTTCTCACGGTGCTCACATGTTACCTTGGGAATGGGCAACTTGATGATGGCCCCGTCCACCTCTGGGTTAAGTTTCATGCTATTCTCTCTCAGGGCACGGGTGGCAGCTGCTGTGGCTTCAGGGAAGCTGGTCATGTTGACAACTAGGAGCTGTGTAGATCTCATGGAGATCTGACCCAGCTGGTTGAGGGGGAACCTCCCATCTTTAGTGGTCACCACAATGTGGTCCAGTGCTCCTGGTGAGGTTCGAATGCTGAGGTTTCGACTGATGTCATCTCTAAACGTGTCGAGTACAGCCATCATGTCGCCCTTCACTTCATCAAGACTGATGATGTCCTCCACCAGAGCAAAGTTAATGGTCACCTTTGATGGCTGACCTTTTACCTTGTCTTTGGCCTTCCTCGTTGCGTAGGACCTGGTGCAGATGTCAGGGGTGCTAGTAGTCTGGTGGCACAGCAGAGATGCGCTGGCACTACCTGGACACCTGGCCAGTTGCACCAGAGATCGGCATAGCACTGACTGCAGAAGATTCAAATTATTCATAGCCATTATTTACATGAAATGTACATTTAAATCTTTAAATCTTTAAACATTCGGTACGAAGCAAATTTGACACCCATTCACCTTGTCACAACAGGGAGGTTCGTTTGGTTCGAGCCTGGTCTGAGGACACATAACCAGATGTATAGGAGCTCAACGCTCAATAAGAGTTTAATACAAGCTCATGCCTATAAAGTACATTATACAGCCAGTGCTCTGACATCACTGTGATGTGGTTGTTCTGATTGGTAAGTGCTGTGACATCACTGTGATGTGGTTGTTCTGATTGGTCAGTGCTGTGACATCACAGTGATGTGGTTGTTCTGAATGGTCAGTGTTGTGATACATGTGTTTATGTGGCCAATATTGATTAACAGTAGACTTTTCTCTGTTTTGTTTTTAGACAATGGTCAAAGATCAAGGATCAGTGTTCTGCATCCACATCACCATGTAGAGTGTGTGTTTGTGTTTGTGTGCGTGTGTGTGTGCGTGTGTGCGTGCGTTCTTGTGTGTGTGTGTGTGTGTGTGTGTGTGTGTGTGTGTGTGTGTGTGTGTGTGTGTGTGTGTGTGTGCGTGCGTGTGTGCGTGCGTGCGTGCGTGCGTGTGTATTTAGCGTGCGTGCGTATTTTTTTGTTATATCTGACTTTGAATACAAAGCTGAAAATCCTCCACACACACACACACACACACACACACACACACACACACACACACACACACACACACACACACACACACACACACACACACACACACACACACAGGCACACACAGGCACAAACACGCACACATACCTGTACTGGCTGTACACACTTACACCCTAACCCTAACTCTGGTGAAATTCAGTCTTCTATTATCAAAGTATTTATTCACACATTATGCAAATGACCCCCGAGTCTACATCAGAACAATGGGATTTAGGTTTAGTTTAGTTTAGTGTAGTTTATTTGATCACTCACATTTTTACAAGTCATACATCCACTTAGTCATTGTTACATGTGATCAAAAGGAATAGGCTGAAGCTGAAAGCTTGTGGATGCCTATCCTACTTATTCATAGAGTAAAATACAGTGATTAGTTATAGGAATGTTTGAAATTCAAAGATACATCGGCCTCATAGCAGATATGAGAAAAGAATCAAAATCAGAACGGTTTCCCTTTAATACCCATAACCGCTGACCTTGCGGTCATGGCACCTACAGATATATTTTCGTCCATGTCTTATACCCTGTATCCCTAAACTTCTTCGCCTTTTTTTTTTACTATTTTGAAAAACATTTAACAAATATTTCAAATAGCCGATCTACATCGACACGTTGTGAGCTTGTAGATCAGCTATTTGAAATACATTTAAAAACAATCAATATAATAAAAATACCAAAAAGGTTTAGGAATTAGGGGCATGGACGAAAATAGAGCCCAAAAGTAACCTGACAGTGCGTTGCATCACATCTCTCCTCCTTTCTTGTCTACCTACTTCACTAAATAGCCCCAAAACAAAAAAACAAAAAAAGGATCCCCATAATGTTGACTCCCGTACCGGAATTTCTCAAAGAGAACCTCAAGGTCATCAGGGCCGGCTGCAGGATGAAATGAGTAAGGGGGCTTTTGAAAATTGTGAGGGGGCACATCTTTTTTATATAGGCTAGTAATAACGAACATTCTTTTTATTATCTATAATACCTATAACAGATGCCAGTTTTTGGGAGCTGAAATAACAGCCGCTGCTGCTCCGCTGTGGTTTAGGTGATTTTAAATTGCAGATTAAACTGTGTTTCAATACTGCTATTGTAATCTCTATGACAATAATAATATTCAGCCAATATTTGTGTTGTTTTTTGATATTTTCTTGACTTTACGTAGAATATAAACTGAGGGGGTATAACTTGCAACTGAGGGTTCAATGCCCCCCAGGCCCCCCCGTAGCACCGGGCCTGAAGGTCATTGAGGTTCTTGTGAATGAGTTTTGGGGATTACATTCAAAAAAGCTCTTAAAGGACCACTTGAGTCATTTTCAACCTATGCTCATATAATTGGTTGTCCCTAGCATTTCTGTCTACTAACTCTGTGTCTCAGAGGTGGGCTGTGGACAGTTCAGAAACCTACATAAGCCTAGCACCATGCAGTGACATCATGGGTAGTAGGCAGGTTTGGTCATTTCAAACAAGATTTCCAACTTTTATTTTTTTATTGATACAATAACAAGGCTATTTCAGCGTGCTAACTTTCCAGAAAGTGAAAGGCCTTCTGGATTAGGATCCAATTAATCTTGTCTCGGTCTTGACTCTGAGAGAGATCCCCCGCCTCGTCAGTCTCTGAAAATACATCATGAGAGTCATCAAGAAAAAAACCCACCAAAGTGTCTGAGCTGCAGCGACGTTCCGCTCTCAGTCATGGAACTACTCTCTTTTCTGCAGCTCTCACTTCCACATATAATTTGCTCTACAACGTCACTCTGTTCTTTCATAGAAATCTGAACCAATGTGACATCATCTGCCATGAGACTCAGGCAAATGCAGGGGAGGAGGGGCAGGGGATGTGTGGCCCACACATCCCCTGCCCCTCCTCCCCTGCATTTGCCTAACCCTTTTGCCCCTGAAGTGCAGTGTTAGTAAAAAACACCCGCGGGGCCTTATCAAGAAGAATATACAGATACAGCAATAATAATTTCATGGCTATAATAAAATGAGTTGACTGATGTCAGTAATTTTTCCTTTCCCTTCCACATGAAGCATGTGACATCACATGTCCATGTCCTCTTTCGTTATAATTTCTCTTTCCCCTCCACCTGAAGCATATGTGACATCACGTGTCACATGTCCTTGTCTGTTACGCACATGTGGCTTTGGGCTGTGACCAGGAGACAGGCACTCAGCATTGAGATGGTGAGTTGTCCGTTTCATTGTGTGTTTAATTCTCCCTGCCTGCCCCCATCCATTATTTGTTTTTTTACACTTTGCTTTCTCTGAAGATTAAACAAAAAAAGAAATATGGTAATTTGTTTTGAGCTTTTGTAAGTTTTGTACAGTCTGACAGTTTCCCCCAGTTCCAATCAATGTTATAGATTAAGTTCTAAACAAATGGACTATCAAACCAACATCTTAAATCTAGAATTCTAATGCAAGGGTACTTAAACTATGGTCTCAAATCTAGTACCGTATGAACTCCTGATTCACCGACACCTATACTGTAGCTGCCACAAAAAACAGACCTGAACACTTTTCTGCAGCTGAAGTAAGTACACACAGGGGCACTCACTCACGCACGCACGCACGCACGCACGCACGCACGCACGCACGCACACACACACACACACACACACACACACACACACACACACACACACACACACACACACACACACACACACACACACACACACACCTGGTAAAAAATAAAGGTAAATAAATCCTTAAATCTTTAGTTATCAGCATTTTCATGAGCTGCGCCTAGACATTGAGCTCCCCAGGTACACAGTGGAAAGTAACTACTCAATTACAATACGTATCTGAGTAGGCTACTTCTTCCAACACTGGGTACACAGGTACAGTATTGATTGTTTGGAAGCCTGAATATGTAAATGGTGAACAAAGTCCAAAATGAGGTAAGCTTGTCAATTTGGTTGATTTAATTATCTAATTGACCCACTTGTTTGCTTTCAACTTGAACAAAAGCAAAGGCATAGCATAGCCACAGCCACAGGGGCAGATTAACCACTTAAAGCTTAAAACGTCTAGTTAGTAAATCTGTCCTGACCTGAGATGGTACTGTACTTGGTCCACTCTTGTTTCTCTCTACACCAAAACGCTTTGCTGCAAATAGGCAATCTACAAGCTCACAATTCGGCATTGTGTAGGTTAAGATATCATCTGCAGGCATTTTATCATACTGGATTTACATTCTATAACCTGCATTATTTACCGGTACATGATATTTATTTGAATGTAAAAAATAAAGAAACCTTAATAATAATAATAATAAAAATCACACCCGTGTGAACTGAGCGGTGGTTTATCTCTCCCCCCCCCCCTCCCCCCCCCCCCCCCCCCCCCCGTGTGTGTGTGTGTGTGTGTGTGTGTGTGTGTGTGTGCGTGTGTGTGTGCGTGTGTGTGTGCCTGGCCTGGCCTGAAAACAGCGCCCCTCCCTTAACATGTGTGGTCATAAAAGGTACTACACCACTTGAGGCTACATACAGACATACAAACAAACAAACAAACATACATACCTACACACACGGCCACGCTATGGAGACGGTGTGACCACCGCTCAAAAATAACATAAGATTATATATACTGTAATGTAGGCTATAGCCCCCTCCCCCTATTTCTTTCTTTCTTTCTTTCTTTCTTTCTTTCTTTCTCTTTCTTTCTTTAATTAACAGGAACATACACATTAATGCACATACATGAAAATGTAATTAACCAGCTAATAATGATCTCATGTAAACATGCCGCATTTAGATTTAGCTAGAAGCTAATTTCCATCCGTAGTCCCCACATAAAAAAACACAACACTGGTATAGGACCCCTGGGTATTTGCCCCATTTCACTTAAAACTTTCAAATCGATTTCCTTTGTTCTTTACTTTTTTTTTTTTTTTTTTACCGATATGGAATTCAAAATATATCAGAATATTAGTAGGCCTAAGAACCCTGAACGGTCAGACAACAATATTATTGTTTATGAAATAATGGGAGCACACTGTGTACCCTGTACTGTAAATAATGTTCTCATGGGTCGCACAACACCTCACTGGGGTTCAACACACACACACACACACACACACACACACACACACACACACACACACACACACACACACACACACACACGTAAGTACACACACACACACACACACACACGCACACACACGCACGCGCACGCACACGCACGCACACGCGCGCAACACACGCACACACGCGCGCGCGCGCACACACACACACACACACACACACACACACACACACACACACACACACACACACACACACAGACACACACACTCTCACACACACACACACACGTAAGTACACACACACACGCACGCGCACACGTGCACACGCACACGCACACGCTCCCTCACACACACACACACACGCACATGCACACGCGCGCGCACGCACACACACACACACACACACACACACACACACACACACACACACACACACACACACACATACACACACACACACACACACAGTTGTATAGAACTATAACACAATCTATTCAATTTAATTTAGACATTCATAATAAAGGACAGGCATGAAAATGGTATCTAGTGATTTACAACTGTTTAAAATATTGAAATATTCTCAATCTGAATAAAGTTTATATACGGTAAATTAAATTGCTTCGATCATGTTAGCGTGAAGATCGTTTTGGATCCATCCGCTGGTTAGTAGCCTACATCTAGGGCTAGGCTACCTGTAGGCTATGTACAGCTATCCCAAAATTCAATGTAGCCTACTCATATTTATTACTCAAAAAAACAAATGATATGCTTTATACATGCTTTTTTTACAGAACATTTTACTGTGCAGTCTGCCATCAGCCATGTTTTTGTTTTGGATTCTACAACTATGCAGTTTATAACAAATTAACATTCCTTAATCGATTTATTGATTGATTGATTAATTGATTGATTGATTGATTGATTGATTGATTGATTAGATCCATTTGCAAACTTTGTCTGTGTCACAAGTCATGACTCATGTTGCATCAAATAACATGTAACAAGACATCCAGGACATGTCATGCACAATACATTATTACATCACCACTCACATCACTTAAAGAATTTGCACAAAATATTGATGATGGTGATAGATAATGATATTCACAAACACTGCAACAGGAAATAAACCCATTATATCTGTTCTATAGATTATATGAACTAAATACAGAGCAATGGTTCTCAAAGTGAGGTTCAGGGATCAGGGTTCCAGGTGGACCAGAGCTAGGTTCCAGGATGTACCAACATATATTTGTTAATATATTTTATATAGGCCTGTTCAAGTTCACAAAATGTTTGGAAAAAGTTTGGAAATAATGACAAAACTTGTCTGGGGGTCCCTGCCACCAAATCTTTTTAGATGGGGGTCCTTGACAACATGTAGCCTAATGAAAATAAATGAGAAGAGAACCAAGCTAGAAAATAAATAACTAAAATAAATGCAGAACTGTTGTCAGCCACTGTTGTCAAGTGTGAAAAGAAAAGATCTATGAACATCGAGGGGGTTCCAGGGGGTCCCCAGCTAAATTATAGTTCCCCATGGGTCTGTAACTCAGAGAGTGACAGGTCCATTTGGTTCCATTTGTACACTCTCAGAGTAAAATTAGCATTGATTTTACAACATAAATTGGGGTCTCAGAGATGGAAATGCATTAAATGGGGGTCAATAGTCTAATGCTTGTCAAACTGGTCTGGGGGTCCTTTGGGGGAAATTAAAATGGTTGGGAATCACTGCTGCTAGAGCTGTAAAAAAAAAAAAAAAAAAAAAATCTCTTACGGGTCGCTGGCATATATTTTCAAATCACAAGTGTCAATTTGATATGAAAAAGTTTGAGATTCCTTCTTGTGAATAGCAGGTTTTTTTGGGGGGGGTGCCCATGGGGGCGGAGCCTGTGCATAAATATGCAGCGGATGCAGACAGAGCAGAAGGCAGTGGCAGTGAGTGTTGTCGTCAGTGCAGCTGCAGTGTGTGAGCTCGTCCTTCCTTCCTTTCCTTCCGCTGTATGTACGTGGAGAGAGCAGCAGTCTGATATCGCTGGGAGGGTGAGCGAAGCTTTTCTTTCATGTTTTACTATGTGAAAACGGCTGGCGTTTGCGTTTCACGGAGGTCCACTTGGCGGGGAGAGAACGTTGTTGGACGCAAAGATTTTCTTTAAGGCGTTTAAAAAAATACAGCGAGATAATGCTTTACATTTTTGTACAGGACAGGAGGCCTATTTTTTCTCGCCCATCGCTTTAGCCCCCGGTCTGGTCCTTTGTGTCTTGTTCTTTTAATACAAACCTCCATTACACTGCTGACAGCTGCTGCAACACACATCCAACCAAACCACCACGCAACTACAAAAACTCGTGCTTATTCATAATTCATTGCTAGTTTATTCTGTAATTGCTGACTAAATGCTGGTATACTGAGTAATGCTAAAATGGCATGGCATTCATTTGCGGTAGCTTCATTATCGAGCTTGTATTTCTAGTTTAATAAGGTGAGTTGCTAAATTGCTACCAATGGGTGGTGACTGTTAACTGATGTTACAAGGAGATATAGTGTATGAACATTTTTATATTTTATAGTTAAAAGGCCAGTTGCCAGTGCCACGGAGATGTTTTATTATAGAACTACACACTACAGGCAAACGTTAACCAACGTAATCTCGCGATTCGGAGTGAGTTTAAAGCGATAGATAGACAGAATTCTGACATCGCGAGATTACAACAAACGTTACTGAAGCTACTGTTAGCCACTTTTTTTTATCCAATTAAAAATGACAGATGTACAAGCTGTCAATGCGTCTTTGTGGAGAAAATATTGAAACTAGCAAGAAGATCTAGGCTATACAAGCTCACTGAACTTTTAGATTGGCTTGCTATTTTCACTATTTTCAAAATGGGGGAATTGGAGATGTTTGACAATTTGGTGTCCATCAGCCACCAGAAAGGTGGTTTCCTGTCCTGTTCATGAATGTTGAAACCACCTAGCTGTGGTTTCATCTCAAGTGTTTTTATAGTGGGGGGGGGGGGGGGGAAAGGGAACTAATCTGTTTGAGATGTTTGTGTGTCACTCATTGACATGGAATTTCCCAACTAGTAAAAATATGCTGTAGTAGATTTTTTTTATAGATCTTGTGGGGGAAATTCAGTTGTCAATGGCAGTTAAAATCAGTTGCTAACTTACTATATGAGCTGTGTTTCAAAAATAGAATAATTAGTCCAGGCAAAGTACTTATCCAAAGAGAGGCAGAACTATACAAGCCTGTAGCCCTGCACACACATTCTATCAAATATAACTAAATGTCATAAATGATACAGTCAGTCACCTAATAGAACGCTCACTCATTTATTTTCAAGTCAATGAGATTTGTGAATGGGACAATTCATTTCTTCCTGACCTAGGCTAGGGGGTGTGGTTTTGACGTCACACTTCAGTAGCCTATTAGGATCTTCTTTAACTTAATTCTTTGGGTCAACCTTGTCATGTCCATAAAGCCCCATTCATACTAGCCTGGTTAATAAACCAGACTGCACAACACCACCCCCTGGCGGTAGACACGCAGTGAGGAATTAGTATGAGCAACGCCAGGCTACATTCATACTGCATGAAAAAGTTGTGTTGATTATCCATTTTTTGGGTACGTGATATTCAGTGTGGTTAGTATGAATTGGACTTAAAGGTGCGAGAAACCCTGCCTCTTTATTTGTTTTGTCAGAATTCAGAATATGAAAAGAAATATAAAATGTAGGAGTGGTTTCTGAAATGTAGGAGTGAATAGATACGCCCAACTAATGGTACGCCGAGAGCAAATATGTAATGAGTGGCGCCAAATATTTATTTTCTACTCAGAAACTGTAAGAACACAGAAATAGCTACAGAGACAGCCGAAATCTCTGAATCCACAAGCCTATGGACATGGACAAATTGAACCATATCATTGCTCCCTATCACAAGTGACTCATTGATATAATATATATTATATACAGTATTTATAGAAAAAGTGATTTTGGGTTTCATGACTCTTTAAAGGGATTCTCAGGTTTTAGAAAGTTTGTCCATTATCAGGGCTGGAACTTTTTAATCGACTGATAATCATTTCCATGCTCGTGTGCAATAGAAAATGTCATGTCGGCTGTGGAGAGAGACCCTGGCTCTGGCAGAGGACTACCTGACACTCTGCAGTGAGAGGCAGCCATCGACAGCCCCTCCCCCTCCCAGCGAGTCAGCCACTGCCATGAGGTGCCTGGCCCAGGACATGGAGATGCAGCACCACGTCCGCTTCCAATCGCTGGCACAGACCTTCCTGTGCCAGTGCGGGCCGGACCCCTGCGCCAGCCTCGCCAAGGTCATGGAGGAGCTGGTGGGCGACGGACAGTTGAACTGGGGGAGGGTGGTGTCCCTCTTCACCTTTACCGGGGTGCTGGCCAGGCAGCTAAGGGAGCAGGAGGAGGAGGAGGAGGACACCAAGCCGGGGCTGGACCTCGGGCAGGGGCGGGAACCGGGACTGGGGCCCGGTGCCGGGACTGGGGCCCGGAAGCAGGGGCAAGAACTGGGCCTCGGGCCTGCAAGCTGCAGAAAGCTGGCTGAGACCATAGCTGATTACCTTGGAGAGGAGAAGAAAGACTGGCTGTTGGAGAATGAGGGCTGGGTAGGTCTTTTTACACTGCATCAACACTGACCCATGAGAACACAAAAGTTAGGATTTAGACTAGTTTCACAGCTTCTTAACCACATAAGACCTCAGACCTGTAAAATTTTCCTAATAGAGAGAATAGCCAATCTACATGATCACGTTCCCACAACACGTGAGTTGTTCCCTTTGCCGAAAAAACTAATTGCCGATCTACTAGTTTACAGCATGTTGAAATTCGATGTGTTGTGAGCGTGTATATTCTGTAGGCTATTTCATCTGAATGTTATGACATTATGACATGCCAATGCCCAGAATGGGGATGCTGGGATGTGGTCAACTGACTGAGAGACTTGGCTTAGCTTAATGTAAACAGTGTAGGTGAAAGGTTTTCAAAAGTTTCAAATGTCTACAAGCTCACAATATAATGCGGTGTGAACAGTATAAGCAGTCAGTCATACAGTTTTTGTAGACGTCATCCTGGAGTTTTTTGGCTCCCTGCTTAGACTTGCTGTTAGAGATAAGAGACACGTTTATCTCGTCTTATTATAGAAAGCCATTTCAATCCCAAGTGTCAAAACACCCAAGATAGGCTGGAAAACGAAACTGATTACCACTATTCTTGGAAACCATGTGGTTTGGCTGAATCAAATTGCAATTTTTTATAGGGTTGTATTTACAACTGTGTTTAAGCATGGCCCATTGTGTGTGTGTCTGGTCTCAATGTTGATTCAGACATCTCGCTGCTAGGTGCAAACGAGGCCTGTGAAGTCTACATAGTTGGACTGGATTACAAAATGTCAAATTCTACTCTGTAGAGGAGAGGAGCATTCAGGCGCCTCATGTGGGCTGCTGTGATTATAGGAATTAGAGAGCGGCATCAACCAAGAATCTGGAGAATGCAAGTATGCCGTAACGAGGCATAAACCAAACCACACTGCTCTTCTACATAGGCCAGTCTGATCTAGATATATGACACAGATGGGGATTTGTAACGGTAGGACAACAAGGGCTGTCTTGTGACTGTAAGAGTGACTCATCTGTTGTGAATCAATAGGACAAAAGTTAATTTTATACCTGCATGAGTGCCACTCATTTTAACCATAATTTAGCTGAAACCGCACCTGGGGTCAAGTTATGATGTCTCTGGGTAGCCTTTTAATAAGATGCTGGGAGAGACAGATACAGAGCCGGCCTCACAAAGATTAGCAAAGCTATGGCTCAATGGCAGCTTTTGTGAATGGACTCACCCTGGCCCCGCCCCCCCAAAAAGACAAACACACAAACCCCTCCCTCCTTCAACTGGCAGCTGCTTCCAAACAGACATCCAACTGCCTCTGCCAGATGGACTTTGTAGTAACAGTCAAAGCCTCTTTCAGTGCTTTGAATTTGGCTTGCCCAAACTCAAGAGTTTCAGTGGTACGAGTAGAAAAACAAGGGGCTGTACAGCAGCGCAGCACCTGGTGAACAGGTGCTCTCCCTGCTATGTGGCCTCTGCCCTGAAAAAACACAGAAGAAAATACAGCAGAAACGAAGCACTGTCCCCGGTTACTTCACTCTGTCCTTTCATAGCAGAAATGATCAGTCTCAAGTCAGTCAAAATATATGAAAGATAATGAATAAATGCTGAAAGATTTTCACTTGTCTTCTTGACTATCAATGCAAACTGGCCCACTCTTCCATGAATACACGCTGGTGGTTTTCATATTAATATCCTTACTTCACCTATTGTCAAAGTAATTCCTCTTTCTTAAGCTCTATATACTTTGTTGTACGATGAATGGCAGAAATGGCAGATCTACCAGCTCCCAATGCAAACTTGTGCGACATGTTGTGAACTTGTAGATAAGCTACTTTCACAATTCTTTTTTTTAAATGAATTGACATTTTTGTTTTCAGAAAATGTTTGGAATTTAGTTTTCACAATATTGAAAATGTTTAAATAGTCATGCCAGGGTGAAAGTGTTTAAATGAGACGGTTACTGGTAATCAAACACATGAGATTATACATAGCCTATTTTGTAGGCTTGGGCTACCAATGGATATATCTGTTTATTCTGTAGAGGATGTGAATCACCAGTATTTTGTTGTTCTAATGTGAACTGTGTGTATGTGTTGTGTGTTACAGGAGGGGTTCTGTAAGTTCTCTCGTTGTGCCAGAGAGGCGAAAAGCGACTCCTCCATGAAGACTGCTCTGTTCGCTGCTGCCGGTGTGGGCATCGCTGGGCTCACGTTCCTATTGGTGCGCTAGAGGACGGGTCCTTTCATCCAACATCTCCGCCATCCCTGCCACACGTCTACGTCTACATCTACATCCACATGCTCCATTTCATTTCGCACCAGTTAAGTAGAGTTTTGTTTAGTTTTTTTGTTTTATTCTGGTGTCACCATGTTTGAAACAAGATGCATCCTTTTTTTGGAATTCAGGGTTTGGATCATTAAAAGTCATCAAATGAATGTTTGCACATATTCCAACCGACTGATGTTCTGTACTTACTCCCTCTTTCCTTAAGATTGTACAAAATGATCTGAATGCCTTCTCAAATGTTGGGAGTAAGTGATATCAGTTTGCATATCTTTCCTGGACATGTCAAAGCACAGGTTTCTGCACAGCACAACTGTGCCGCCCCGTCAAAAAGTTTGTATTTTCAGTCGTGCAGCTAAAAAAGTGACTTGTTCTTATTCGCCGACTCCCTTTTAGTTCATGTCTTTGTTTTGACTTTTGTCGGCTGCCTTTGACATCACACGTTGACCTGAGTTGTGTTATGTGCTATAGAGCCATTCTAGTGGAAAAACGTATAAATTAATATATTATATTTATATGAAATTAAATTGGGAACAGTGGCCATTTCTACCAGTTGACCCGTGGCTGATTCAGTTATTTAAATGTCATTCTTCTCTGGCCTGCCCAACATTTATGTGAAATCTCTTTTGGTTTACGTGGTCGTCGTAGCTGTGTGACCTCAGCGTGGCTGACCTGACAGCGGTGCTACCAGTTCATGTTTCTTTAGTTTCTACAGAAAAAGAGAAATGGGGACCAATCTCTGAATTGAAACGTTTTGCTCTTAAGAACAAATCCTTGCTATGGCATTTTTTTTTCTCGACCCACAGTTCTCCTTGAAGCATTATATTTTTACATTGTTTTACTTATTTATTTATGTCACTTTTTTGTTTTGTTTTTATAATAAAAAAAAATTGAAATTATGGTTGTCTTACTGGGTCTTACTTACTTACTCTTTTTTTTAAATGGCTGATCTACAAGCTAGCTGATTTAGCTCATTTGAAAATGGCTGAACTACGAGCTCACAGCGTGCGATATATAGTCAGCTTGTAGATCTGTTATTTAGAATAGCCAAAATATAAAATGGGGTTAAAGAAATGACGGCGTGTGCTTTGAGATGGGACTGTTGGTATCGCCACTGCTATTTCCTCTACCCCAACCTCCCATGGTGGCAGTGGTGGAAGATGTACTGAAATCTTTTCACTTAAGTAAAAGTATCAATACCACAATGTAGAAATACTGTTACAAGTAAAAGTCTGGTGTTCAAACTTTACTTGAGTAAGAGTACCAAAAGTACTTTTACTTTCGAACTTTCACAAGTTCAAGCGACGCGTTGACAGCTTTATATATTTGCTATTTTCAAATGGCCAAAGTGTATATACAGTAGGGTTGAAGTGTTTAAGGTATGTATTGTACTAGGGATGGGACGATACGTGATATTATCGTTTATCGTGATAAAAACACTCACGATAATTGTATCGTGGAGATTTAATTTATGATATCGTCCTCTGTCATGCACTGGGATCAATTCACCTTTTATTTGCAGAGCTGCATATCCGGTACCACTTAAACCCTCTATAATTGGTAAAAGGTACTTATATATGTACTTATATATGTACTTAAGTTCATACAGTCTTTTTTTCACTATCAAATGTCTTTGCCAAAAAATAGCAGATCTACAAGCTCACAACGCGTTGTGATCTGCTATTATATTTTTTGGCAAATGTTCCGCCTCAGGATAATGGATTTTGATTATCGTGATAATATCGTAAATAGTGATTTCTTTTGTCACAATAATCGTGATATGACATTTTCATATCGTCCCATCCCTATTTTGTACTAGCATTTTGTACTAGCATTCAAAGTAACTAACAGTTTTCAAATAGTGGAGTAGAAGTACAATATTTGTCTGAGACGTCAATTGCACAAAAAAGTATAGTACTTGAGTAAAGGTACTTTACACCACTGGTGGTAGGCCTGTCGGGGCAGGCCTCACGCAACACATCCTCCCCTGCCTTCATTTCTCAGAATTGCAGAAATAAAAGCGCTGACTTACATCCTGGAAGACAAGCCTTCTGCCTGCTTCGTCACTGATGTGATAACAGCCTTTGCACACACTTGAGGTCTTATGTACTGCTCAAATTAAGTGCGCACGTTAGGGGAGACAGTTATCTAACTAAAAGACACAGTTAATCTAACTAAACGATTTAAACGATTCTAGAAGAATCGACCACTTAATTCAATTGATTAATAAATCCTTATTTTGGGCTTGTTTCACATTTGACATTTTCACTATTTTATGTTATGCATGATACTGCTGTGTGACAAAGTATAAAATAATGCTTGTATGGAGTTTGCATGTTCTCCCCATGTACCCTAGGGTAGGTACCCTCACAAAAACATGTAGTAATAGTACCTGTACAGGGTTTCCTGCAGGAAAAAGTCTTGACCAGGGGGGATCTCATGGCGCACGCGCAAAGCGCATGCGTTTTTATACGGCTATTGTTTTGATAATTAATTAATTAACGCTTCCAGTGCCAGCCCCTAGAGGGCACCAAAGAATGCCAGGGTTTGTCCCATAGGCGAGCGCATTAGCATCCGGGGACTCACGTTGCAGTGACGCGCGTGCTCACGTTCGTGCACGTCATGGAAAGGTCCCGGATGATAATGCTAACAGAATAGCTATTCCCATTTTGTCATTTTAAAGATCATTTTCCGGCGATTTCGCCGTAAATAAACCTCGGCGCGCATCCCTAAAAACACAATCCAGAGATATGGGCCTCCAAAGATGTGGTTTTTCATTGGATTCGGCGGCGATTCGCGGCGCCGTTCGCGGGTAACGGCCGGCATTGCGGCCCCCGGATTTGGAACACTGGATTTTAAATTTAGGCTCAGGCTTCAGAAGGCCTCGGATCATTTTATTCATTTCATTAAAAAAGCCGAACATGTTCGGGATAGGCACACTGGACTACGTTCCGGAAGCGGCGCTGAACATTTGGTGAACATTGGGGGGCTCAAAAATGTATTTTAAACCATTTTTAATGGAATATATCGTCGGACCATGTAAAATGGCTAGCTGGCTAGCGTAGGACGAGCCAGGACCACCCACGACTCTACAAGCAGCTCAGGGTAAGTCAATTAATTAAAAAAAAATTGTATTGGATTGAAATAAAGCCGAACATGTTCGGGATAGGCACAGAATGAGTTAATTCAAGTAATTAATTCACTTAATTTGTAATATTAATTCTTAATTTTGCCCTATAAAAAACACATAAATGTGCCCATGATGACGGAAAACACAACTAAATTAATTCCCTTATTTTAGACTAATTCTTATTTTTGCCCTCAACATAAAAGGAGAGGTTGACTCTTGTCTCTTGGCCAGGGGGGACAGATTTTAGGCCAGGGGGCCCCCCTGGCCAATAAAGTGCTGCAGGAAACCCTGCTGTAATAAATAGTCTTTATACTGCCTACCCCTGGTCTGATGGAGGGGAAAGGAGCTGGTTGGAATAACGTGTTCCTACCACACGCTACGTCAGTGGTTCTCAATATTTTTTAGCTGCAGTACTCACACTGATATCCGAAGCCATGTATCCCCTTCCCCTGACTACAGCAAAATGTACATCAAAAGTCCAGTTCCAATGCCAATACGTTCAAAATAAAACAGCATAATTGCAAATAAACATTGGTTTCTATTCAATAACAGTTGCTACTAGTCAAGTAGTAATTGATGTAATTTGGTTTAGAAATGTACAGATGATCAGGTTCACACAAACTGTCAATCATCATCATTAACCATAACAGTAAAATACATATTCTCGTTTTTCTCACGTACCCCCTGCAGCACAAGTACCCCCATTTGAGAAACACTGCGCTACGTCATACAGGGAAACCCCGTCAGGTGATAAGAAGCGGCGTGTACACTCCTCATGCATTGAAGGAAGCATGGGCTTATTTCGGGTCTCCTCAGGTTGTCAGAAGGAGATTGGCGCCCAGGATTACAGTTTGGGCAATTGGCACTGGGTGAAAAACGTTTACAAAATCATGGGATCATTCTTTCTAGATAATATTTTTTAAATGTAAAAAAAAAAAAAGAAATGCTCTTCTCGACTATTCAATGAATCAAAAACAAATAGAATATTGAATAATGGATAGTTACTTACAGCCCTATAGTGCATACATACAGCCCTATTAGGCAGACCTACTGTCATGAATAAGATATGATCACCTCGGTCTGAGCCCTCTGTTCCTTGTTCCTCTTAAGTGGTTACAGTAAATGCAGTCATGGTCTGGAGGAAGCCCATATTAGTATATCCTCTCAAATTCACCCGATACAAGATGAATGGATTACATTGTTGCCACAAATGTCCAGTCCATGGATTCGACCAGTGATGTGCCATGACGTGAGACAGTCTTAGTGTGCCTTTTGATTTTGTGAAACGTCACATAATACATTATTATTGCAATATACTATAACATGTATTTACAATACCCATACATTTCCCAATTGTGTGTGTGTGTGTGTGTGTGTGTGTGTGTGTGTGTGTGTGTGTGTGTGTGTGTGTGTGTGTGTGTGTGTGTGTGTGTGTGTGTGTGTGTGTGTGTGTGTGTGTGTGTGTGTGTGTGTGTGTGTGTGTGTGTGTGTGTGTGTGTGTGTGTGTGTGTGTGTGTGTGTGTGTGTGTGTGTGTGTGTGTGTGTGTGTGTCACACTCTTGACCACATGCATTGCTTCCCAATTTCTGGCTGGTCATATGCGAATATTTACATTGTTTTTCTTTTTTTCACAGCTTCAGAAATTGTGAAAATAGGTCAGAAAGGATAAAAGGGGGTCCACCGTCCAAGTACAGAGCCAACTCTAGACTAAATATATATATCCTAGGGTTTAAGTGGCTAGGTCCTGGACAGTGGAGACCGTAACATGGTGGAGACAGGATACATGCAACTATGGATTATCTGTCTCTGATTTGTAAAACGGAGACCATCGCCTGATTGGCTGACTGCAGATTTAAAGAGTGATTGGCTCATGCATAGAATTGTGAATGAAACGTCTTCACACGCTTCACACTCAGCATGGGAAAGAAAGGGGAAGTGATGTAGTGGAATTTCCCAGAAAAGGAAATGAAAACGTGATAGAAAGATCTTCCTTGTTGAAGGCTATCTAAAGTAAGGCTGGGCAATTAACACATTCACGGCCCTTTAAAAATGGCTGCCAAAGTGCCAGGATGCCAAATTCACCCATAATTACATACAAATAGCAGCAGCACCACGTGTGTGCACGCCGTTCATAGCTTTCAAACACAAAATCCACTTGGATATCATTCATGAGAGATAGCAGCCATTTTGTGTTTACACAATCAACAGAATCGATTGGCATGCTATCCGCAGACACACACCTTGCCTCTCCACGGGTGCCCTGTTCCCAAGGCTGAAAATCGGTGCAGGGGACAAAGATTTGTGCACACGTGGAGGTCAAAGTTCTTTTAGCTCATTCATGTTCGCCAAGCTATAGACCCAAATAGGAGCATGCTGCCAAACACAACACAAACTCTCATTAGGAAAGTGTCATTGTAGCCTATAGTCCAATTAAAAGTATTCAAGTTGACTAGATCATTTGTTGTAGGGATATTTTTGTATTAGCAGCCTGGAATAACGCTTCTGTTATCTTAAAATAGACTAACATCTTACAGACGCATACAAAGTGTGTACAAAGTACAGTCCATGGAAATCTTAACAAATCATGCAAATGTCATGTTTACCCAGCACAGGCAGCTCACGGGGAAATCCCAAACAACTTTCGGCCTTTCGGTAGAGCCTTCCTCAGCGTGAACAGGCTCTGCCAAAACACGTCCATGCCCCATGCCTATCTGAATAAAAAAAGGTAACTGAAGGACACTTCCGTAAGTGCTGGCATTCTTCTGTTTTTATTAGTATTGTTATGAGTATTGTTTGCACTCGTTCAGGTCAGATTATTTCATGCCCCAGGACAAGTTCGAATATTTGACTCCTAGAATTAGTGTTCGGTAAGTAAAAGTATCAAGATCACAACTCCTGTATTCAAAATGTGGTAGTAATCAAAATGTACTTGCAGCACCAAAATAAAAGTACTAAAATCTTTCAAAATGTGTATATTTAGCACAGTAAATGTACTTGACAACTTTCCACCACTGGCTAGAATGAAAGGTGATACTGTACTGTATATATGTCAGGTCAGCACAACCTGTAGTCAAACGTATTTCTCCATTAGAACATCATGAACATTTGGCAATCCAGTGTGTCTGTCTGAAGGACAGATAAGATCGCAGCCCACATCAAAGATGAGAGAAGAGATCTACCAAAACTTCCTGTCTTGTTCCTGATCCCTGTCATCCCTCTGTCTGCTATGAGATCCAATCTATTTGGTATTTGCAACAAGGGAAGTCGAGAGTGAACATAATACCCATCTGTTACACAGGCAAATCATAGAGCTTATCACTCATTCATCCATGACATGAGAATGTGTTCCGCTTGCAAGTTTATGAATGGAAGGCGTTTGAGTCTACATCTCTTTTTAACCCGGGGCATCCCTATTTTGGGTAGCATATGTCATTATAGGCGACATGTCTAAAAATAGAGAAAATGTGTTTTGAGCTTGTAGATCATAAGTGGTTAACTCCACAGGTATATCACATACACTCCACCTGTTGTGGCGAACCTGAGATGTGGATAGGCCAGTAAAACCACATTCTGTTGTTGTGTTGCTTATAATCCTTTGGTCAGAGGATTTGTTATGTTGTCTAAACCCCTCTGATCTCTGACTCCTGTCTCCCTGTGGCCTTTTCTCACGGGGCAGAGTGGCGTGGTGGTGTTACCAGGCAGGGTTCAGGTATCAATTTGATAAACAGGTGTAGCAAGGTGATGGAGACTAGAGGGGGTTGGGTGGTGGTTTTAGTTGACCATGAAGCTGGATCGGTGGATCTCACCAAGTCCCATGTTCTGTTCCCAGGGGTCATTGCCATGCTGGCTTGTGGTGGATATTTTTGTAAAAATTCTATTCTTTCTTGCCACTGACATGCAAAATGTGTGGACAAATACTATTTCCTGAAATGCATAAAGAGCTAACCCTGAATGACCAAAACTGGACCCTTACAAGTCCATTTGTTTCCATTTGTGTACATTCTCACAGTTAAGGGGGTCCTTGCAAATAAAACATTTGGGAAACTCTAGTACTAGTGGACTCCTATATGTCATAGTGTAAGTATAAATGTCATACATATTCTGAAGAAAATCTGGAGATTCAGTAATTGGGTCTCATAAATAAAATGAAAACATAATGGCGTCTAAAATTTGCCACAGACAAAGGCAAGTCTTTGCCACAAACACATTTGTCTGTGTACAGACATATTGATGACCTGTTCCAATCAAGATTATTGGACGGTTGCCCTTAGAGCCCTGTCAGAGAAACCCTTGCTTGACCAACAACACTGATATCATCTCCGGGCAGTCCGGCTGCTGTTGTGTTTGGGTCTTGCCACCTTGTTTTTAAGGCAGGGAACAAACAGAACCAGCCATGGCTAGCTTATAGTAAGCATCATTCTCCATAATCATACCAATCAGCTTATGGAGGAAGACCTAAAAGCCAGATATTGTGACCCCAGCCAGCCGCTCAGAAGGGTTGTTTTAAGCCCTCACATTGAGGGTGGAAGCTGTAAAGAGGGGCGGCTTTCACTGTGATCCTGAAAAGTCTGCTTTGGGTCACTAATCACCATAATCCACAAGATAAACAGACAGCAGCAATGACAACCCTATGGCATTAAACGTGTCTGACTGTATGTGACGTTCTGCTATTTTTATTTAATGACGACTGACCTCATGTCTATATCTGATATTCTATATATATCTATATATTCTAATAACGGGAACATTCACAGGACCATTTCACCAACAATGTGAACTGTCAGATTGTGTGTGTGTGTGTGTGTGTGTGTGTGTGTGTGTGTGTGTGTGTGTGTGTGTGTGTGTGTGTGTGTGTGTGTGTGTGTGCGTGCGTGCGTGCGTGCGTGCGTGCGTGCGTGCGTGCGTGCGTGCGTGCGTGCGTGCGTGCGTGCGTGCGTGCGTGCGTGCGTGCGTGCGTGCGTGCGTGCGTGCGTGGGTCAGTTTCAGTGCTCAAAGATATTGAAAAGGCCAAACACATGGGTTCTTTGTCTATGTGAGGGCCCAGACTGTTCCAGGCACAATGGTCCCATTGCAGCATCACAGCTATCTCTGCTCTCTCTCTCTCACTGACAACCCAGTCAATTACGTCACACACAAGGTTAATGTGGGTCATTCGTTCCAGTATTCCATAATGATCGCTAGTTTCACTTTGCATATGTAATCAATCGCGTTATCCATGAGCATAACCTGGTTATTTGAAATTCGAGTTTGATTACTTTGAGGCCAACATTATTCCAGGTCTCATAATGTTCCATGCCAAGGACACCCAAATAAACATAGCCTCGGGCAAAAAAGCTAAAATAACTAATCTACATCTACACGCTCACAACGAATCGTGATGATGTGTAATAAAATGCCCCAAATAAACACGCCAGCTTGAATGTGGCACAATAACTGGCACAATAATCTTGGATTATTGTCTCTCTCTCTATATATACTGTATACACACACACACACACACACACACACACACACACACACACACACACACACACACACACACACACACACTCCCTTTCCAAATGATTTTGTGTTTATAGTATAATAATCTCATTGTTTGTTTGTTTGTACCTGACTGGGTTTTAGATTAGTATTACTGTTTTTGTACTTGATTGGGTTTTAGATTAGTATTAATGTTTATTGTACTTGATTGGGTGATTTTTCAATGCATCTGGTTCGTCCAATGTAATTGTGATGTCCATGACAAATAAATATAACATAACATAACATGAGCTGCTAAAAAATAAAGAAGGTTTATATGTTTCTTCAGAATGTATGATATGATACGTTTGTAACCCTGTCCATAGAGCAAAACAAACCCTATGTTCTACTTTCAACTGTTCAACTTTAGACACAGTTCTAGGCAGGCTCATCATGTCACTGAGTTGCAGGGGCGTCACAAGTGGGGGGAAAGTGGGACTGAGTTACTAGGGCCCAAGGTGGAGGGGCCTTAATTATTTAGCTATTGAAACATAGCAGATATACAAGCTCACAGGACGGCACAAATGCTGCGCTGCAAGCTTGTATATCTGCTATTTTTTTAAATCGTGTGCAAATCTTTGATTATATGTATTTTTTAAGCGAACATTTGTTACTCAAATTTTGCTTCTGGGGGGTCCCTGGATCGAAATATTTTGAGATAGGAGTCCGTGGCCAAATACATATCATTTTTCATTTTGGGGGTCCTTCACATGAAAAAGTTTGAGCACCACTGACATAGAAACATGGGTTTTTCAAAAAACCTTAGAAGGATTTGAAATATTGAAAGACTTGCACAAATTACAAAATGTTCACGATTTTTCAAAAATAGCAGATCTACAAGCTTGCAGTGCGGCACTCGGTGCTGCGCTGTGAGCTTGTATATCTGCTATTTTTCAATAGTTAAAGCACAAAATGTGAGTGAATCCTTGTACCCAGGGCCCAGAATTTTGTGCGACACCCCTGCTGAGTTGGTTCCAAATGAACATGATCGTCATTGACGTCCAGAGTGTCCCATTGACTGAGGGCTGGAGGAAGTGACTCATTGACCAGTGTGGCTGGTGTCATATTATGAAGGCTTTGTGTAACCGTAGAGAGGCTAGTGTGTCTTCTTAAAAGCATTTAACCCTAGCATCCTTTTTCTGGACATGTCATAATAGGCTATCTTTGGACGAAAATAGCAGATCTACAAACTCACTTGGGTCACGTGAGCCTATAGATTGTGTATTTTCTGTAGAGGGAAGTTCAGACCCTTGGGGGACCCCCTTAAACAAAGGTAGACCTATATAGGGTTTAAGTGGTTACAACCCATTTGACACTGTTGCATGAAAATAGCAGATCTAGAATCATGAAGTAATGCATCATGATTTACCGCATTTTGAGCTTGTAGATGTGCTATTTTGGAAATTTGGGAAACATTTTGAAAATGCTTAGAAAACGGTTAGGTCAACAATATGGAATGAAACTACTGGAACAGCATTGTAAAGGGAGTGGGACCCTTACCGGCGTGGACTACAGAACTACAGTTCTACACAGGTAGTAAAAGGTGGCATATGTAGCCGTTACCTGGAAGTGGTCTGTATGGCCCGGTGTCGGTAGAGAACTGTCTGGGACAGACCAATTTTTCCATGTGGGATAGTTCTATAATGACATTTGCCTTTCAGATTAAAAGTGACCAACGAGATGATAATGATTGATAGTCCGATCATTTAGTCCTGTCATTTCTTGATGCATTTAAACAATGATCATGGTCATCTTCTCATTGTTGTCCAAACCAGTCTCAACCATTGTTGTCTGAGAAGGTTTGTGAGATGTTTTGACAGGATCACAGACAAAGTATGCTAAGGATGCATCCCTGCCTTTGGAGGTCTTCTGTGCCTGTGGGAGGAGGCCACAGGGAAGACCGAGGACCAGATGGGGCCTTGGAATACCTCGGGATCCCCAGTTAAAAGTAGCTAATGTGGCCAGGAAAAAGGAAAGGAATTCTTATCTCCCCACTGCATGATAAGCTAGCTGATGAAGATGGATGGATGGATATTTCACCTGCTGACACTGTGCTGACAACAATGTGAAATTGCTTAGACAAATTATTTTCCTTAGTAGATCATTAAAGTGGTAGTTGAATGTAATTCAGGTTCTTTTGTTTACCCAAACCTTTATGATGTTGAGAAAAGGTTGTCATTGGCCTACCTCGTGAGAAAAGGTTGTCATTAGGTCTACCTGATAACAGCAGGACCCCTACTGTAATATTCTAAACACAAGCGTACAGCGCCCCTCTGTGGATCCTGACCATACTGTAACATTCTAGCAGAAGCTTGTGGATGTTATGAACATTATGCATATTTTAACAGGCAGCAGTAGACAAACTGACAAAGTGACCCCAGTATAGATACCCCTGGACACATTTTACTCCACTACAAGTGAAAGTACAAATCTGTCACTACAAGTGACAGATTTTCACTATATTTGAGATTGAATGGTTAATTCCATAATGTTCGTAGAAATGTAGTGGAGCCAAATGTACAATATTTCATCTTTGTGTCAATAAGAATTATCCAAGTTGGAGTGCCTGCTGGCCTAGCGGTCCAGGCGCATACCACATAGACACTGATGCCTGACAGCGTGTTGTGGGTTCGAGTCCCGATTCCGACAACCTTTGCTGCGTGTCACTCCCCATCTCTCTCCCCATTTCCTGTCTACTGTCCTATCAATAATGAGCAGTGGTGGCTGAGTGGTTAGTGTCCACACCTAGGACTCCGGTCGCAGGTACGATTCCCCACTCCAGCTACCACTGCTCCCCTTCCCCTTTGCGCTCCTTGTGGGCATCACTGGGTTGAGTTCAGCTGGGTTAAAGCTGATATAAAAAGCAGCTGGGTTGGGCTGCGCCCCCACGGGAGGAGTAGGTATTCATTATCATTATTATTTCATTAATAAAGACATAAAATCCCCAAAACAAATCTTTAAAAAAAAATAGTTAAAATACAAATAGTAAAGTAAAAAAAATGTAAAAGTGGGCTACAGGGTTCCAGGGTGACTCATGGGCAACCTCATGGGCAACTAATTAATGGAGAGGTCCCTATTAATTTCATTAAGTGTCCCAGGAAGCTTGGCCAATGTGACCTTGGCCGTACAACAAACTTTGAGCACTTTGGGCCAATATGTAGGCCAGAGCCAGAGCCCGGGCATTTAGGGTGTCAACAAACTTTGAGTGCAAGTGTACCAAGATGTAGGCCAGATGTATGTAGGCCACGCTTCGCGTCCCGGACAAAGCCAGATGTAGGCGCTTAGCGCCTTCCAGGAGCACCGCTCCTGGAAGTCTTTATTCTGGTCAGGGACACACACCACCCGTTGTCTATCAGAGTAGCCTACTTGTTGTACCCATGTTTGTCTGTGTCCCTTTTGTGCATAGGCCTATATGGAGATCTGTATATGTCTATCCACTGATGTCCCTTTTATGCCCATATATGGGCATATCGGGCGGATGCTGTTTTAGACGAGTTACACAAGTTACATGCTTCTCGAGTTACATTAACTACAGATGGACGTCCACAGACGACCACATACAGAGATGTAGTGCTATTTATTGTAAGATTAATATTACTTGAGTTGATAACATAATTATAGGCTACTGGAACATTTTTATACATTTCATGGAACATGTTCTACATATAGCGGAGCGGTTAAGTTCTACGATCTTTCAATTTATGATAAAAGCGTGAAAATTGGCATGAGCAGTCTCCATGGGTCACTTGACAAGAAAATTGGCAGAGGCAATTGAAATTTCAATATGGCGGCCGTTTTTCAAGATGGCCGACACCTTAGTGCAGCATTTAAGTAATATAATGGTTTATTTGGTGATACAAGCATGAAAATTGGCATGAGCAGTCTCTGTGGGTCACTTGACAATAAGCCACCCACAGCTACTTGACATTTCAAGATGGCGGCCATTTTTCAAGATGGCCACCACCTTAGAGGAGCAGTTAAGTGATATACTGGTTTATTTGGTGATACAAGCATGAAAATTGCTATGAGCTATCTGAAAGGCTCATTTGACAAAAAAACGCCACAGCCACTCAAGATGGCGGCCATTTTTCAAGATTGCCACCACCTAAATGGAGCAGTTAAGCAATATAATTGTTTAGTTAAGTGACACAAGCATGCACATTGATATGAGCAGTCTTTATGACAAGAAATCACTTCCAGCCACTTGAAATTTCTATTTTCAAGATGGCCCCCTGGATCCTCAAAAGATACATTTTCTCATAGAATTGTATGTATTTTTCATTAAGGACGATTTGATGTCATTTTAGATTATGTTAAATAACAACTTTTAACACATCAAAATACAACTGTGTTGATCATAGATAGATTAGAAAAGTGTGAATATTTGCACTACCAGGGCACACTGGTGATATATCACTGCTGTTAAACTCAGAATGGGGTTCAATGTCAGCGAATTGAAAGTTAGTATTAGCCTGACACTGAATTGACATTTCGTTTCACTCCATTATTCAGTCTGAACTCGCTTCCACCGAAGGCGATTGCAGGGATGGGCGTTGCCAAAAAAGAGGCAGTCTTCAGCGATTGGTTCACCGTCTGACAACACATGAGTTGTGTTGTTATGTGTGGCTGGCTAGTGGCTAGCCTGTTGCTTGCTAGTGCTACTTGCTAACCAAAGAAACAGGCAGAATAGGAGCACTACAAACTAGTAATCAAACACAACATAACATGCCTGCCCAGGCGCGTCACGACCATTCATTGTGAGTACGACGGGACACCCCCACTTTCATAAAAACGTAATCTCATCCCCCCCCCACCTTTTTGGCCGGCCGGGTGTTTTTCTTTTTTTTTTTCTCCCCTGCGCTGCAAACTGGCTCATCAACACAAACGTAACCTCTCAGTGGCATGTAGGTGCTATTTGGCTACTATTTTCCAGGACAATTTCAAAATAAACATGTAGGAGGAGCCTTTAACGGTCGTTCACTCTGTCGTCAGTGCGTATCTTTCTTGCGTCATGATGGACTCGTGGTGAAATTAAGAACACAGGCATAAGGAATATAAACAGAACACCAAGACAAGACCATGTAGGCTATAAAGGCATTAAACATCGTCCTGCTCGTCTCGTCACTCAGTCAGCCAGCCAGCAATTGGTGAGTGAGTCGTGGCTAGAGTTGGAGTAATGATGGATGCTATGCTGCTAGCTAACACTGTTTTGGCTAGCGTTGTGGACACATTGTATGGGTCTTGAAAATAGCCCTAGAAGTTCACAACGCTGTGAGCTTGTAGATCGGCTATTTTCACTTCTACTTTGGGTTTAGTTTCTCTTGGTTCACGGGCTAAAACGTTTGGGAACCAATACCATCATGCTTGCTGTGTGTGCAGTGTTGTAAAATTAAGTAGATTAACTGAAAAGCTTTTGGAACTGAATGATGATATGATACTGGTGTTGTCTGTCTGTTGGAGTGTTGGTACCAAGAATTCCATCTACTATAACTAGTATAGACTATCTTGCTGGCTGGTGCATGTGGAGAGGGACAAAGGGAAAGTGTAGTGTGCCGTTCCCGATTGTTTAGCAAAAAATAAACCGCGGAAATCCGAATAAAACGCGATCAAAACCGCGAAAAACCGCCAATTTTCGCGCGCGCGCAGAAACGTGCACGCGCGCAAAGCGCGCGTGCGTGCATGAGAGCGCGGTTATGTCATCCCCCCCACTCTCCAAGACATTATAACGCCCCTGTGCCTGCCACTGGTGTTTCATAGCGAGATCGATACGATCGCATTTTACCACAATTTACCGCATTTTACCGCGATGCACGGTACGGCGGAGGCGCTGGTTTACTTGGAAACGCACATGAGTTCTGGGAAACCCCCACCCACGCTGATCACAAGACGCTGATTCACAACGCTGATTCGCCGTACGGATTTTCGAACGAGGAAGGCCTCTTCAATGAGAGCACTTCTAGACCCCTGAATCGCCAAAACAACATTTTTAAGGGGTGTGGCTAGCGATTCAGGGTCTGGAACTAGGCTAAGTTAGTATCCCAAATGCTGTCTAATTTACCCCAAAACAGTTAGATAGCTGCACCTGAACTGACAGGTTGTGCCAGTGCGGGAGAGACAAGCCAAGGTTAATGGGGTTTTAGTTAACCGGATGGTGTACAGATCACACAGGATTTAAATGGCATTGGAAGACCGACTGGACTAAGTGTAGGGTTAAGGCATGAACTTTTGTTGTATCCCATACATCAAAGTGCTTGGTAAAAGGTGGTAAAAGTATAAACCCTAAGCCTCTGCTAAGACATGGCAGAAGCCATCGTAACAGTTGAGAAAACTAACTGGGACAGATGTTTCATTTGTCAGCAGGTCACCAAGGAAAAACTAATTCAGCCAAGTTTATTCAGCAGAGAGCACGATTGTACTGGTTATGATCTCATTGCAAGAAATGTTCCATTATTTCATAACAAAATAACATCGCATGGATGCACCTGGGACGTATCCTCAGTGATGTAGCCCCAAGCTCATCAGTGTTTCAGGTCTAGCAATATCATGCCCCTCACTTGTGTGACCCAGCCGGGGTTGATCAAGTCCCGACTTATGTCCCAGTAGCTACCCTAATTCACTCCACCGCTCCGGAACTACTCTGCAGAGACTGGGAGAGGCAATCTGGCGCATGGAGGGACTAGGCTGAGTGGATTGACTCCTGTCCGAGCCCCTCCTATGTCTCACCAGGTCCAGGACCTGTGCGTTGCACCAGACTCCAGCCCCAGACATTTCACTCAGGAGTGGTAGATTCTTGAGCTGCAGTGGTACTGCAGGCTCCACCTGGCCCAACGGTGGTGCTGCATGCAGGCTCCACTTGCGGCTTGAATGGCCCTCCTAAAGGCCTAGCCGTGGGTTTGTTGGCTGGGGCGCTAACCCTACCTGCTCCCAGATGCCGTCTACATTCTGGCTGTCACCCGTCTCTCCGGTGGTCACCAGACTATTCCTGGTTGTCACATAGTCTATTCTATGAGTCACTATAAATAAGATCAATGCTCTGCCTATCTTACTTAGTCCAACACGACTAGACGAAGGAGATGCCATAGAAAGCACATTGACATGACACAGGGCAAAATATCATTCAAGCTGTAAACTTAAGTTCAACAACACAGAGCTGGAAAGGGCCCAAAAGAGAGCATCTACTGCTGCTGAAGACACCAAAGATACCAAAGATATCCATGTCAAGAGGCCAAGAAGATCCCAGCCCTCAAAAGCTTTGTGCTTTATCTGTGAAGATGAGAGTGCAAAGTCCCCCTTACAGGACGCAATGACAATGAAACTTAATTAAAGTTAAAATGAATGTGCCAGGAATCTAAGCGACAAGAAGCTCCTTGCAAAGCTTGTCATTGCGTCCTGTAAGGGGGACGTTGCACTCTCATCTTCACAGATGAAGCACAAAGATTTTGAGGACTGGGATCTTCTTGGCCTCTTGACAAGGATATCTTTGGTATCTTCGGTGTCTTCAGCAGCAGTAGTTTATCCTTTTACCAACTTTTACCAAGCACTTTGATGTATGGGATACAACTAAGTTCATGCCTTAACCCTACACTTGGTCCGATCATTCATCCAATGCCATTTAAATCCTGTCTGATCTGTACACCATCCGGTTTGTGCCCTGGTAGTGCAGATATTCACTCTTTTCTAATCTCTCTATGATCAACACAGTTGTACTTTTGTGTTAAAAGTTGTTCTTTAGCATTTTGATCTTTTGAGGATCCAGGGGGCAGCCATCTTGAAAATAGAAATGTCAAGTGGCTGAAAGTGATTTCTTGTCATAGAGACTGATCATAACAATTTGCATGCTTGTGTCACTAACTAAACAATTGTATTGCTTAATGCTACATTTAGGTGGTGGCAATCTTGAAAAATGGCCGCCATCTTGAAATTTCAAGTAGCTGTGGGTGGCTTATTGTCAGGTGACCCACAGAGACTGCTCATGCCAATTTTCATGCTTGTATCATCAAATAAACCCTTATATCACTTAATTGCTTCACTACGGTGTTGGCCATCTTGAAAAATGGCCGCCATCTTGAAATTTCAATTGCCTCGGCCAATTTTCTTGTCAAGTGATCCATGGAGACTGCTCATGCCAATTTTCACGCTTTTATCACAAACTGAAAGATTCTGATGAAAAAAAGCAGTTAGCCGCTCCACTAATAACATCTGGCACCTAGTCATCATTTCGTGTTACTTTCTCCTCATTGGCTGGCCCCATAGCCAATGAGCCTCATTGTCCTCTCAACACACTCCATGGCCGTAGCAGCATTGGGAACTCCTTATATGGTAATGGCAGGCTGAGTCATAGTGACATGAGTGTGATGATGCGGTCCACCAGCCTGGTCCTCCCTTAGTTGATTTTGTATAGCCTATAGACAACATGCCTGGCCACGCCCCCTACTTCCGACCGGAAGCCCTTTTTTGGGCTTGATCGTAGCGCGATTTCCTGTTTACGTTCATCTGAATCTGATTCTCCTCTTAACTAACGTAGCCAACTGCAATGGGAATATTAGCCTATTACTACACATGATAAAGAATGACCTTTTCCACCCTTAAAATGGACAAAACACGTTTGAAAACTATGCTTTACACATGCCACAAGACACTCGACCCAAACACAGGCATTGTCATCTTCTGAATGTTCCTAAATCAGCCACAATAAGCCCACTATGCCATCCTTTAAACAGACGTTTTTTTTTTAGCAACCAAGCTAATCTAGGCTAACAGATAGATTACATCACGGATTCATTAAAACTGGAGCAAATGATCTAATTCCATTGTCGTTTTTCAGTCTAACCCCTAGCTACAGGACCATGACATCTTTGGTGGTTTTAATACATTGGCCGATTTTATGTATATATTTTTGATATCAAGCCTGCTCCTCTGTCTGGTCACAGGGCTAAGCAGCAGACATTAGCACCCTAATAAACACATCAACCTTATCTCAAATGATCTCATCACAGCCTCGTGTTGTCACATAAGCCTTGCCTAATGGGGAATGTAAAGGTTGGCATGTTTAATCCACTCTGCGATTTTATATGATTTTTTGAATGCCAAGTTTCCTCCTCCCTCCTGCTGCTAGCTACTGGCTACACACAGCTAACACAGTGGCAGACACACCACGCTGATTTTTGTTAATAAAACTTACACCTGATGCTCCCCTGATGACTGGCGAGTTGCAGTGTAGCCCTCTGCAGATGGAAAATGGCCAAAATGTATTTTTTAATCACTCACAGACGACATAGGAGCACTGTGTTCCTTTCACACTCTGCTGTTGTGCTGCACTGGGAAATGTAAACAAAAACTTTTCCCTTCAGAACGCTGGTTGATCATGTCAAACGTCATCTTCTCCATTCTCCACTCTTCTGGGATGTCACCATGAAGTCACAGTTGGCTTGTGTTGTGTGATATGCATTAATGTTTTTACAAATAGGCCTGTCAACAACTCAACGCACTCCAGAATAGACATAATACACATTAGCCCACCTATTATGTGCATCCTATGCCGTGTTCATTTCACTATATCACTGTAAATCATCGATTTAATCCTAATCAAGGCAATATAAATATCCATTCATATTTAATGCTCATTTAATCATTAAATCCTAAACTGTCACGTCAAAACAATGAATACATTTGGCTTTAATAGATACAAAAACAAACTGGATTAATTGAAAATGACAAGTGTTTAAAAGCATTCCTTCAAAGCATCATTGGGAACATTCCTTATCTCAATAACACAATATACAGTACAACATTTGAAACCCTCAACAGTTTAAAAAAAAGGCATGGACAAGTCAAAGAAAAGTGTGTATAAATATTTTATTGCAATAAATATGATGAGGAGATCTCGACCCTCACATCTGGCTTCATTGGTCCTGCATGGACGTACAGTACAGGTCTGAAAGACAGAAAACAATTGCATTCACAGATACAACACAACAGCGAAGAGCTTTTATTTCAATTATAATCAATGTTGTGTTGTCACAAGTGAAAATAACTTTTACTTAGTTGTAACAAGAGTAGTAGTCACCATACAGTAAAAGATCGTAGCTAACAATGCTAATTAGCTAGCATGAGAGTTTTACCTTGTTGTTGTTGTTGTTGTTGTTGTTGTGAGTCGTGCTGCTTCTCTGGGGAGTTTGCTGAGTTTAGGATATGTTAAGGATGTCATCAATACTATTAACTGGTGTAGATAGAATAAAAACATCGAAGATAGCGGTGGCTTGCATATCAAGAGACCATGACCGCACCATCTAGCTGACAGCTGGAAAAAAAAACCTCCGTTGGTTTAACCCTTTCAGTTCATTGTCATAATCTTTTACTGCAGCGCTGGGCAGTGTTGCCAAAATTTGTGAGAGAAATAAGCCAAACAAGCCAACTCTTGCAATATAAATAAGCAAAAAAAACAAGATAGTTTAGGTAAATAAATTGACTTGGCAACACGTTTATATGCATGCCTGACAGAGAGAACCCGGAAGTTCACTTTCGACTTGGGGGCGGGGCGTCCCTCCTGCAATCGGCCAGGAATCTTGTCTATATAAGATAAGATGACGTGTCACGATGAGATGCGCTGCTACAATTCTCAGTGTTCCCAGTCCCAGACCCCATGTTGTGAAACACTGGGTGGTAAGACAAAACTAACTCCCTCAGAGCTGGCAACAGCCGTTGCTAGGATACAGGTATGGAAAACAAGTGCAGTCTCTGTTCTATATTTGGAAACATAAAACGCATCTCAGCCAATCACAATGCGAGGTCGGAACGAATTGTTACGTCACCACCTATATAAAAGCTGCTATTGGAGTAGCTATTGATGCTTTTTGTAATGTTAGCCTAGTGTTTCATCTACGAGTTGAATCAAGCAGCAATGCTGTAAAGAGATCATTTTGTATGGATTATTCTTTGACATCTAATTCCAACCTTTTGAATTGCCTTGGGGCTGACTTGATTTTCTAAATTTAAACAGTGTTGCTGAAGGGGGGGTCAGCCAATCTAGCTTAGAACAAACAGTACTTTGTATAGTATATCATAGCATATCAGTAATGATGGGGAAAATCAAGTTCACTTTACAGATACTTGGCATTCTCTTATTGCTGTGGCTTTTGGTCTGGTTTCAACACCACCGCCACAGCAACATGGGACATTCATCTTCCAGCAGTCAGGATCAAATCTGTTTCTGTCACCTGACGGGGGTTCTGGACGACTGTTTCTGCGACATCGAGAGCATCGACGCGTTCAACAACTTTAAGATCTATCCTCAAATCAAGGCTCTCATGGAGAGAGACTACTTCAGATACTACAAAGTCAATCTGAATCGACCATGTCCCTTCTGGCCGGACGATGGACAGTGTTTCATTAAGGACTGCAACGTGGAGTCTTGCCCACAGAGTCAAATTCCAGATGGAATCAAGTCTTCTGCTGGCATCTACATCAAGAACACCATATCCGACATGACAGATTGTGAGCAGGCAAATGAGCTGGGAGCCATCAACAGCAGTCTGAGTAACCAGAGTAAAGAGGCGTTTGTGGACTGGGCGCGACACGACGACGCTCAGGACAACTTCTGTCAACTGGATGATGATGAGACCTCTCCAGATGCTGAGTATGTGGACCTGCTGTTGAACCCTGAACGTTACACCGGATATAAAGGCCCCTCTGCCTGGAGAGTGTGGAACACCATCTACGAGGAGAACTGCTTCAAGCCCAGATCGGTGTACAGACCTCTGAACCCTCTAGCACCCAGCAGCAGAGGTAGTGACGATGGGGAGGGTTTCTACAACTGGTTGGAAGGCTTGTGTTTAGAAAAGAGGGTGTTTTACAGGCTGATCTCAGGTCTCCACAGCAGCATCAACATTCACCTCTGTGCCGAGTATCTGTTAGACGAGAGTTGGGGTAAACCAAGTTGGGGCCCGAACGTTCAGGAGTTCCGTCGTCGTTTTGACCCGGATGAGGCGGAAGGCGAAGAAGGTATGCGGCGCCTGAAGAACCTCTACATCCTGTACCTGATTGAGCTGAGGGCTCTGTCCAAGGTGGCACCCTACTTTGAACGGGCCATCGTCAATCTGTACACAGGAACTGTCACTGAAGACGGCGCCACCAAGGAACTACTGCTACAGATCTTCAACGAAACCAAAGCTTTCCCATTGCACTTTGATGAGAGGTCCATGTTTGCCGGCAACCAGATAGAAGCTAAATTGTTAAAGGAAGACTTCCGTCTTCATTTCAAGAACATCTCCAGGATCATGGATTGTGTTGGTTGTAGTAGGTGTCGTCTCTGGGGAAAGCTGCAGACTCAGGGTCTAGGCACAGCTCTGAAGATCCTGTTTTCTGAGAAGGAGATCAAGAGCCTTCCAGAGCACAGCTCTTCTCAAGGCTTCCAGCTCACTAGACAAGAGATAGTTGCCTTGCTCAATAGTTTCGGCAAGTTGTCCACCAGTATACATCAACTCCAAAATTTCCGTTCCTTACTGGAGAAGAGGTAATAGATGTTCCTCTTATAGCCAAGGACTACTCCACCCCCCAATTCCCCAACACATCTGCTTTCTTTCTTTAGCGTACTATTCTTCTTACTTTAATTAGTGTACGTACATTCCTAAAACGCTCCATTGTGTTGGTGAAAGTTGAATGTGTACCTGCAGAGAATCAATGTCCATTTAGTCACCAGTAACCAATAAGTCTATTATGTTACTGATGGTCCAGCATTACATTTTGAGCCTCTCACCTATCTTAGACAGGCTAAAATGTACGTTCACTGACTCCTGTACTTTTTTTCCTGCTTCATCGTAAAAAAAATCTTTTGCCAAATAAGGTATTTAATAATTTATGTAAGTTATATAACACTACTGTACACTACTTGTTCCCCTAGTGGCATTGCTGAATAGTTTACACATTCTAAGCTTGATGTGAAAGCACTATATATACTACTGCAGTAGTCTTATCCTAATCCAGAATGAGGAGTATCAGGGACAAGCAGGCCTGGTTGACAATGTACTCAGCCCCAGCAATTCAAATAAAGTATATTTATAGTGAAAGTAAAAAAAACTCAAAAGTACTAGAGTAATTGCTTTTCAAGAACATGTACATTTTATATCTGATTCATTGCTGTGTTATTTTCACAATTCATTTACAGAACCCTGTAGTTGTCTCAAAGCACCTAATGCATGCACTGACTTGCTTTTAGAACCACTATGCTAAACAAAGCCCATAGAAATATAAAAAGCTCAGCACAGAAATGCAATTGAATATTTGTTTTTTTTATAATTTATGAATTATATAAATTGGGATATATGGCATCCCAATTTGCCCATGGCCATATATGGGCATGTTCTGACATGCCCATATATATAATATAAAAATCAAACCTCGGTTCGAAGTGAAGCGGTGAATCTTAGTATAGAATTGTCTGGAGAGCCGGTATGACAGCCGGTATAATAGGTTTTAAAAAAATATATAAAAAGTCCTGCTTGCTGGTCTCTTAGTTGTTTGTCAACTGCATCCCTCTATAATTATTTCAGTTTCTGTTATCTTTGTGGCCTACTAAATCTTTCAACTTCTGCTAGATTTTCAATGTATTTACTCTTGTCTGCCTTAATGCTCCTTTTTACCATTCTGTTAGCATCTGTATATTCTTATTGTTACTTTGCTTTTGCTCTTATGCGGCTATTTGTCATTGCTGCAATAGGTGAGACCTATTGCATGTACAAGACAGATAAAACCTGAAGGCCAAATTATCATGTGAAGCTTGACCAATCCTCAAAGTATCCATTCATCTGACCGGGAGGGACACCGCACACATATTCTGGACGTACAGGACAGATAAAGCCTATTCATTCTGAACTGAAATGACCATATATGGACATGGGACACACATTTTGCTTTTTGAAAAAGCCTATTCATTCTGGACTGATATTTTGCACGTACGGGACAGGAAAAACCTGTTCATTCTGGCCTGGAGTGACCATATATGGACATGAGGTGACATACATTGTGTTTTTGAAAAACCCTGTTCATTCTGGACTGAGATCACCATATATGGTAATTAAACGGACATTCTGTTTTTGAAAAAGCCTGTTCATTCTGGACTAAAATGACCATATATGGGCGTGATACACACAAAACCACTCATAGGAAGCGGTTTTCACCGCTTCAAAAAGATTTTACCAGGTGGATAACCTCGCATCACCAGTCTTTCCACCTCCATATTCCACACGCCAGTCCAGTTGGTGGCGGTAATGCCCGTCTAAATGGTTTCCGGTTTGCAATGCGTCGCCTTAGGACGCCGTAAAAGAAGAGTCACGGAAGACGGAGACATTGGCGCGTCGTTGTTGTGTTTTTATGCTTTTATCTTTAACATTTTGTTTTTAACTAAATAGGTCCTAAATCACTGCAGGTGAGTGTCTGCTGTGTGTTATTTACAAGTTGTAAGTAACGTTAGTTCACTTTCACGGTGTAACATGTCTAGATGCAACCGATTTGAAGTTGGCTAAACGCTAGCTTGTAGCAGGCTAAGGTAATGGTGTTGTTGTGTTGTTGTGCTACAGTAGAGCGCTGCTTCTCAAAGTGGGGTCCGGGGTTGAGGGAGTTCCAGGGGGTCCCCAACTAAATGATAGTTACTTAGGAACCAAAATAATGGACCCTTAGGGGTCCACCCTATGTTCCCCAGGTTCTATGTTCCCCACTTATCCCCCCAAAAGGTTCTATGTTCCCCTCTCAACAAAAACAGGGTCTACTGTATGTTTCGCACAAAAAAAAAAAAATGTTCCCCACTCAAATGCAGGAAATGGTGGGACATCTTGCCCAGGTGCCCAGATGTCTCCACCCCTAGTAAGTGCCCACTCGTCTATGTGCCCACACTCGTGCCCAAATGCCCACACGTCCCTATTGCCCAGATGTCCAGGTGCCCACTCGTCCAGATGCCCAGACATAACAAAAGTATGGTGTCCAGATGTCCCTAGTGCCCCCTGTCCCACTAGTATTCGACTATTCGTAATCTCTCCCCATTATTGGGTGTTTTGAGTTGTTATTAATAATTCTAAAGGAATGTTTCCTGCATTTTTGGTTAAGTGGGGAAACCTAGTGTAAGTGGGGAACATAGAACCTTTTTTGGATAAGCGGGGAACATAGAACCTTTTTTGGGGGAGTAAATGGGGAACATAGTACCTGGGGAACATAGAACCTGGGGAACATAGGTACGGTCCCGAACCTTATGGGTGTGTAACTCTTTGAGTCTACAAATGGGTAGACTGAGAGTTAAATTAACGTTGATCTTACAATATAAATTGGGGTCCCAGTTTTGATTGACTGAAGACTATTAGAAGTTTGCATAGGTAAAGGTACAGTTTCATGACTGGTACACGGTCAGCTAAAAGGATACCTTAAAAAAAACATTTTGGGCTGCGTCTAGTGGATACGCAAGGCGGTTTAGGACGCGTCTAGTGGATACGCAAGGCGGTTGAGGACATGGTTTAGGTCAGGACCCAAGCTTGTGATTGGCTGAACTGGAGGTAGGGAGCACTCCATTGTAGTCACTTGGACCGCGGCAGAGGTGCACCAAAACCTAAACTTTTGGGCTTCAACTGGGGTCCATCTGTTTTTACTACTATAACATATGACAGACAAATAAAACACAGTACTATGCAGAAAAAGAGTCTTAAAACACTGAAGGGTATTTACAATAGAAAGGTCAGGGGGAGGTAAGATAGCGTTGTTTTGTTTTATCAGTTTCGAGTAGCAGCCATCTCTCTCCAAGTGGCTTTTCAGTGCCTTTTTAAAGGAAGGTAGGGATTTACACTCCTTTAAGGACTTCAGTAGGGCGTTCCACATTTTTACGGCATAACAGGAGAACAAATTTAACCGCCTTTTTTTGTGCCAAATTTGTGTTGGAAGTGATCTGTGGAGCTGCCTCTGGTGTTGTAATTGTGAACATCCTTGAAGTTTTGGAAGTATTTAGTCAGGTACATGGGTAGTGGTGTCTGGTGTGTAGTGTATCTTGTACACCAGGCCCATTGCTGTAGATCAGGGACACCCAAAATAAACATTTATTTGAACTGGGGACCCCCACCCTGACAAGCACTTGGAATTGTAGGTATTACATTTAATGTGACTCGGTTCCACAGATAAATATTGTGAAAATAGCCAAACTACATGCTCATGTAGATCGGCTATTTTCACAATGTTCGCCTCTTGTCACTTTATAAATTTGCAGATACCCTGTATACACTTATACTGTATGTTGGTTCGTTTACCGTTAAGTGAGAAAAATTACATTAAGCTAATCATCTGGGGACCCCACTATGAGAACCTCTGACTGCAGGAAACTGTTACATATTAACTCTCTACATACCAAAAAGAAAAGCCTAACCTAAATATAATCATATGCCTTTCTTCTGCAACTCACAAATATATAGCAGTTTGTTGATAACACAATCACATTGAATTGTCCGTGTTGGGAAGAGACATTTCTATATGATCTATTTACATTCATGTTTTTTTCTTTTCCCTATTCTTGGGCAAACAATCGTCAAAAAATGTCGATCTACAGAAACTAGCAATACTATCCTAATGAACCGTTTATTTTCTGAATGATTTGTGAATTATCAGGGTTGCTAGCCATGTCTGCTGAGAACCAGAGAACGTGTCAGCGGCAGAGTTTCAGGACCACAGTAACAGAGGACGGCAGTGATTCTGAATCGGAGGGGTCTGTGGAGCCGAGTGTGGCCAGGGAGCCAATGTCCACCATGGAGCATTCCACTTCAGTAGCGGAAACAAGTACACATGAGGAGGCGGTGGAATCCATGGACGAACACAACCACAGCAACACAGCAACTGTGTTTCCAGATACTGAGAATGATGAATCGGAAGGGGAACCAGAGAATGTGTTTCCAGATTCTGCATTGCCAGATTACGATTCCAGTGGAAGTGACACTGAGAAGATGGATGGACCAAACGTTGACCCACCACCGTTACATGAAGACTTGGCTGCTTGGGCGAAGGCTACAAAGCAAACACCCAAGGCATTAAATGGGCTACTTGACTTGCTTAGACATCATGGGCACAGTCTTCCCAAAGATGCCAGAACCCTGCTGGTAGAGGGTAATGAATGAACTCCTTATTTCCTTTTATGAAATGTAATATTCAGTAGGATGAAACATATCAACTTTTGATATATGAACGGAAAAGAAATGTTATCACTGTTGTTCTTTGTGAATCAATTCAGACTTGGAGGTGGCAACTGACAGCGACTTCAGTGATGTTGACTCAACACAGCCAAGTCAGAGTCTCCCACCAGCCAAAAAACGTAAGTAGTCCACTGCAATGCATGAAACAGACATTGACACTAAGGCTTGCCCACCTGCCCCCGGCAGGTAAATAAAACTTTCAGGCAGGTAGAGTTTGCTTTCAGGTTGCCCGACAGGGCAAGTTATCACTTGAGAGGTGACACAACCGTCTATAAACACAACACGAGATATCTGTCTAAACACCTGAACGTGGCCAGTGTGCTCTTTCTTCTGTTCTGCGGAGTGTAAAATAAGAGCACTGTTTGCCTATAATGTGCTATTTGCTACACTTAAAAATGTATAATAACAAGTGTGAAACCATAGACATATTCAATCATAGCTATGTAGGTATTTGGATTTGGAAGTATTGAGGTACAGTATGACATTTTCTGTCGCACAGCCCCAGAAAGTAAAGAAATAAGTGTTACATTTAGGGGTAATTAAAATGTACGTACCTTTTTATTATGGACGATTTACTTTTCGGCCAAGTAGACATGACCTGTACTTGCCCGACCGTGACGGGCAAGTGTCTCTGAGACCTTAGTGTCAAGTTCAACCCCTGTGAAAAACTACACACAGTCAGATCCTTGGTGTTGATTTAACTCTCTCTCTCTCCCTCTCTCTCTCTTGATTCCACTCCTCTCCTTTATCAGCTTCCACTTCTTAATTCACTCCTCAAATTGATGATGTTGATATTTACATCCTTACACAGGACAGAGAACTCAAGATTCCGTCCAAAGACCAGTGGCCCACCCTCAAAGAGGCAAGTGTCTTTTGTATTTTTGTGTTCATAATCCGCTGAGTTAAACAGGTATTTCACTTTAAAACACCTCTGGTGTCATTTTAACATCTACTCAGGCTTTTGTGTACACCCCAGACAGGTTTTTAATTCATAATTTGTTAAATTTGCTCTTACTTAAAAGGTGTCCCAAGAACACCCGCCTTACCAGAGTCGTTCCCAATCCCAAATGGCGGTAAGAAATTACTTGGAACAACATTTTTTACTTTTATTTTGCTTCAATATTTATTAAACCCACTTTCAACAATTTTTGAAAACTGCAGATCTACAAGCTCACAGTGCGGCGTTGACGCATTGTAAGCTAAAGATTCTTCTTTAGTTGGACACTATGAGTACAGGTAGATGTGAGCTTTTTGCCTGACAGTTACAGGTCTCTTTTTGAAACATTTCAGAATTCCAAAAGATGGTGTTAGAGATGCTTGAAGAGTTGAAAGAGGAAATTCAACGCATCAACAGAACTATGGGGATTGCCAACGACTCTGCTACTACTTCAGTTATAAGAAGATTGGAGTCAGAGGCTGATTTCGACTCCTTTGGTGAAGAAATGAACAATCGGGAGGAAAGGATGGTCCTGGTAAGAATGCTGACAACAGTTGAAGTCAGTTGAATTGTTTTTATAAAACCTTATGACATAATTAGATTCTGTTGCTACCTTCAGGTTCAACAGCTGGCCAGACTTGGTGGCACTTCGCTGAGAGACTGCATTAACAAAATTATGGACCGGTAAGAATCCACTAGACAAGGGAAATCTTTTCATGTTCATTGCATATTTCATATTGAAAGAAAAAATTCTTCGTTTTAATCATATTTTAAGAATGAATGAAGTTAATAGGGTCGGGTGTAAGTGGTTAACATCTATGACTGAGACTGACACGAAAAGTGTTTTTAAGCTTTTATGAAATGTTATCCAATAAGCAGAATTGTACTATTAGTTCAGACTGTTCAGAATTGTCCAATTCAGACTGTTTCTTTTTTTTGGTCCAGTTCAGACTGTTCAGAATTGTCCAACACAATTTCTGCCTCTAATATTTAACAATTTGACCAATGTTTAATTAGTCATTTTAGAAGTGTTAAAAAGTCCTTAAATTGTCACTTTGGAAATGTTCATATAACCTCTAACAATGTTGCACATTAAGTTAATCATCTGGGAACCCCCCAAAATAATTGGGGGACTCCCCCGGGGGTCCCGACCCGCAGGTTGAGAACCCCTGGACTAGGACGAGGTGCAACAGTTAATTGAACCAATCAATGACATCTGCATCTTTTATGGAACTTTTTTTTTATGGAATCAAAAGTGATGTATAACTTGTGAAAAGAAAATCTACCGTATATGTTTCTGACATAAAATAATTTGAACACATGATTCCACAGAATGATGTCCCTTTCCTTAATGGCAAAGTTCAACATGATGGGAAAAGGACACCTTGGAAAGAAGCGTTTTACGAATACGGCCCTGTATGGTGTCGTTCAAGGTATTTCCACACTGACATCAAAGATGATTGTTTAAGTATATGGTTCCATACACCATTGACTATTGACCAGCATGTTTCTACTTGGTCAAAGAAAATGTCAGACAATCAGGATATTGTCTATTTTTGCTACTTTTGCGTAACACTGTCGTTTGACAAGGTAGGATATTTATTCAAAACACTAAAAGTTTAAATATTGAGACTGCCCGACAGCGACCTTATGTTTCAGAACTGATTGGGCTCAATGTGGAGGCAGAACCGGTGTAGCACATCCACACACATTAATCAAACTAAATTATGAACACTGGATTGATCTGTTTTTTTTTTGTTTTGGTTTTTTGTTTTTTTTGACAAAACATGCATAATACATTAGTACATGACTGTTATTTGTACGTCTTCTGTCACTCATGAAGGATAACATATTTTATTGAATATAAAATTAGCAATGGTTTTAGGTACTCTGTCTGTCTGTCTGTCTGTCTGTCTGTCTGTCTGTCTGTCTGTCTGTCTGTCTCTCTTTATCTCTCTCTATCAATTTTTTCACTTTGTTTTCTATGTTTATTTTGCCTTTGTTCAGATGCTGTGATGAGGTGGAGCTCCGGTACCACAGCCTGTTCCAATGTGACTCTGTATGACATAGATGTAGCCATTGGGGACCACCTCAAACACTCTCCAGCAAGAGAAAGAGTTCACAGTCACCGTGGGCACAACTGAGCATTACATAAAACAGCTGTAGTCTCAAGGACCCCCATTACAAAGGGACACTTACGGTCTATTGGGTTCCATTTACACTCACATAGTTACAGACCTGCAAGTTGTCCTCCCAGGATTCAGTTTTTTCTTTTTTTGTGGACCGGTATATTCCACTTACTATATTCAGAATGACTGCTCATTCAGAATAGAAATGTCTTGTAAACACCTCAATACCACAACCCAATTGGAATAGAATATTCCATTCCGGTCTGGAGGGGTGATATATACCGTTTGAATCGGAAAATATACTTGTATTAAGGTTCCATGTAAAAAGTTGTGTATGAATCTCTGTTCGGAATCAAACAAGTTCATTCTAAATGAATAAATATTGTCCATGTAACTGCAACAGGACACATTATTCAGATCCAGTAGGACTATTTAAACCGCTGGTCTGCTGCCAGCAGCTGCGTGAAAATGCACTCGCAGCTGCATTCCACAGTCATTTCTGCGATCACGGAATCACAGAATTCTGGGGTGTCTATGCAAGGGTCCACTTGGAACCCTGAGGGTCCCGGCACCCCACTTTGAGAACATGTTCACCACCATGTTGATCGTCATTGATTTTAATTATATTTTGTTGATTTTAATGATATTTTGATGGTGGTTTTGTACTGTTGTTGATGATGTACATTTTAAAATATTACTATTCTAAAATAAATAAAAACAATTGCAAAAGTCAGCATTAATGTTTTAATTTTTATTTTATTATAAGAAATTAATTATTTCATTATGGTGATGTTTTAGTCCCAGGTTCTGGAGATAGTGATACCCAGGGGTCTTCAACGTTTTGCAGGCCAAGTAAGTAAGTAAGCCTTGCCGAGCCATGAGGCCCATAGACGGGTTTCTGGTCCACGTCAGAGTCGTCTCGGTACCAAAATTAGCCAATGAAACCAGCGCTCCCCATAACAACAGGTTTGGGGTTTGGACGGAATTGATTACATGATCAGTCAGCTGTGCATTTAGTCTCAATGTTTGTAAACAAGAAACCCGTCTATATGACTCGGCCGAGCCATGAGGCTCATAGGCCAGGAGCCTATCTCCTGTTTCTGTACCGTGAGACAGCTTGATGTACAAGTACACCCCCTGGACATGACGCTAGTATGTCGCAGGGACTTACCCCCAATCCAACCCTTGATGCTGAGTGCCAAGCAGGGAGGCACTGGGTCCCATTTTTCAGAGTCTTTGGTATGACCCGACCGGGGTTTGAACCCCGATCTCCCAGTCAGACACTCAAACCACTAGGCCACTGGGCTTTGCAGGCCAAGGACCCCTTAACTGAGGGATGAGGCACGACCATTACATAATAATTATGTTGGAGAGTAAACGTTTTAATAGATGTAATGAATGGGTTCATAGATTTGTTTGACATCACTATCATCAGTGTGTGTTGCATTTATGTTAATGTGTATTTTCAGACATTTTAACCAAACCACTTAAACCGTCAGTATAGGACCAAAACTAGTGAAAATAGTCGTTTTACAAGCGCACAACGCATCGCTTCATGCCTGTTTGCGAGCTTGTAGATTGCCTATTTTCAAGACCTCTTAATCATGACTTTTTATTTGGATTTTTTTAGATTCTTTAAATGTATAAAATATATTTAAAATATATTTAGTTTTATCTTTTGAAATACACTATTTAATAGGAAAAGAGAATGTTTTTTTTTGGGTCATGACCCATAAATATTGGTCCCTGGCCCATTCCTGATCCAAGTGATGTAGTCCATAGACTGTAAAATAATTGTGGACCAATTCATGCCTAACAATCTCTGGATCTGCATAGGAATTCTGTGGATATTCCAATATCCACAGATATTGTGGCCTTGCACGCTGCACACACCCTATTAACGCCTCGACCGCGTCACTGTTTTCCCTTAGTTAAAATGACTGATTAATGCCATGGCCTGGACTGTTGCTTCTCTTAATAGCACCAAAGCGCTTACTGAGCCATTGCACATGTACTGTAGGCGTGCTGAGAGAAATTCCACGTCTCTCGTGATGCGTTCTTTTTCTTTTGAGTGTTGCTAACCGCTACTATATCTGGCTTTGTATGTAAATACATGTATGTCCCACATCTGTATGTTCCGCCCCATCCCACATTGGCCAAGCCTCGCGGGACACTTAATGAAATCAACTCATAAATAGCACCGCTCACTTCACACTGTTTTTTTTTTACTCCAAAGCATGTCAAGACAAATCTTTGAAAAGGACAAGTTTGTTATTTTACAACAAGGGTTCATATTTTAGATTGTATTTAATAGAGAAAAGAAAAGATGAGTGTTCAAATGTTTTCATTTACTGCTTGCTATCGTTTTAGCGATTTTGATTTCAGTAGGTGGGGGCATGTGTACAAGTGGCTGAATATGTCTTTTTAGACAGTAAGCCAACAATTTCTTTATTACTATTTACAGTAACACTAGTACTTGCCCCCATAGGTCACATCTGCCCATGAAAGATTGCGGTGCATCTTGGGAATGGGCTTATTGTGTCTAAAAATACATATTTAGCCACTTGTACGCATGCCCCCACCCACTGAAATCTAAATCGCTAAAACGATAGAAAGCAGTAAATGAAAACATTTGAACAATCATCTTTTCTTTATTACAATCTAAAATATGAACCCAAAGTTGTCCCTTAAGGCTGACTCCCTGTCAATTATTGTTATTTTCTTTATGTGTTGGCTCTGCCTTATCTCTTTGAACTCCTGCAACCTTACACACACCTGTCAGAGGTCTCCTGACAAGCTACTGCTGGTCATGCCCAGGACTAGTCAGAAAACCAGGGGTGACTGTGCCTTTACGGCTACTGTGCCCTCCAGGCTCTGGAATAGCCTGCCCATCAGATCTGCCCAGTCCATGAAGTTGTTTAAATCTTTAATTACTTCATCCTAAGGCTTTAAAGATCTGCTTCCATTGGGACATGTCTTCTTGTGCCTCGCCCATCATCCCTACAGTATGTAAGGTTCTTCTCCTTTAACTCAGCTGTTACAGTGCGTCGCAATGTTTTGGGGCGACCTTTCTTCCTCTTCCCTGCAGGAGTACATCTTAAAGCAACATCGAAATAGTTCTTCGTTTGAGATCTTCTCAGGCCAGAAGATGCGGCATATTTTCCCGAGGCATCAAAAGGGGTCGATCTTCATATCACTTGTCGTGAGTGACTCGCCAGCATTCCAGCACTGATTTCAGTGTTGTAAACTTCTAAGCAGTTAGACTGGAGCCTAACGAAAACACAGTGAGCCTTCCCGAGCCTTACTCTGGTGTCCTTTTGTGTTGTTTTTCTACTGACAACACTTACCATGTCGGTGAACTATTCGGCATAGTTGAGTGTTCCCGTTCACAGTAAGTTAGGGTATATGAAATGATGTTATTTGCGTACTGTATGTGGCCGCATTTGTATATGTACATTTTGATGCTTTACCTTTATACTTATGTGCGTATGAGGCAGCACATATATATGTATATGTTGAGCCTTTGTTTTTATCTTGCACAGCACCTTGATCAACCATGGCTGTTTTAAATGTGCTCTATAAATAGAGCTTTCATTTGATTGATCCCTCAGCCAGGGGGTCTGGGACTGTTGTTGTTCCAAGGCCAAGGGATGGGGGACCCTTGGAGGTCTGGTCTGTGGAGTGGTGATGCGGTGCTGGAAGGCTGCGTGGACACCGCCATACAGAGACACCAGGATGGAGAGTATGATGGAGAGGAGAACAGGAATCTGCAGCGTCACAGGTAGGTCCTTGAGGAGCGCCCTGAGGAATTCACTGATCCCCTGGCCTACGTATTTCAGAGGCTCTGTGATGAAGGTGGTGATGGTGACCGATATGGCCTTGGTTGGTGGTACCAACAGGATTGGGTTGACCATGAGAACCTCATAGTATCTCTTACAGGGGTCATCTTGAAGAGTCCATGTCCTTCTGAACCACTCCTTCAGGCTGTCGCTCCAGTCAGTCTCAGTCATCCCAGTGCATTTGTCACTGAAACTTTGCATCTTAACAATGTTGTTTTGGTGTTCAGCAAAAGCAATCTTGTAGAGGTAGAACCAGTTCCAGACTACACTGATAAAGAAGCAGATGGCAAACATTCTCTTGAATTGGACAAACCAGGAGACCACTGACCACAATTGAGTATTAACGATGGCAACCATGACCATGACACAGAGGCACACCCTTAAGATTGTGTCGAGCCCAACACCAAAGGTGTCTTCAAGGTCAGATGGGTCGACCCAGTCATTGTGTTGACCCAGTGCAGCAGGCAGTGACAAGCTGCATACTGCTACCACAATGAGCAGGAAGCTGGCACAAGGGAGGGACATTTTGCAGGCTCACCAGCTAGCTAGATATGTTTGCGAACACAAGGTCAGCTTACACTGAGAATTGTTGTTTCATGAAGGACCATACTACTCAAACAAGGGTTGGCTGAAGCCAAGACCCACTGCAGTGGTGTCTGAATAGAACGTGAACCAAGATGCCTTACTGGAGTGGCCCATCAAATCCTACAGGAGGGGCTGAACTTTCATAAAGTTCCAACAATTCTACACAAATCAAACAGTCCACTGAACAATAATACTCAAAGAAGTTAAAGGATGAATGTCCTTTAACTTGCACCATCAGCTGTTTTTATAACATGGGTGACATCACAATTGGTGACATTGCTGATTTGTCAATATGGTTTTGTTGTCTGTTTGTGTCCCTTTTATCCAGCAAGAGCCGCTGATATTATGTGTGTGTGTGTGTGTGTGTGTGTGTGTGTGTGTGTGTGTGTGTGTGTGTGTGTGTGTGTGTGTGTGTGTGTGTGTGTGTGTGTGTGTGTGTGTGTGTGTGTGTGTTGTAACTGTCGGAGCTAGGCAGCCATCGAATCATAGGAACACATGCACACCTTGCCCATACATAACTCAAATTCTGCAAATACTTTATGTGCACATATCCCCAGATATGGACTAGTTGTAATGTAATTTCTGTTATGAATATAGTAATAATATAGTAATCTCTCAAGACAGATTCAGTGCTCCACATCTGAATCTGTCAGCAGTTCCAGTTAAAACGTGTAGAGTTAGGAATAGGAATATTAGAAATAAGACACATGGACCGGAAGTGGAGGGCTGAGGGCGGACATAACGGGCCAATATCCTGGGCATTCAGAGGCAATTGCAAAGGGGAAATAACAACAGCAGAGGGCGCTGTTTTGCCAATGGGTTCCCAGATTGTGAATACGGTATAGTACAGGTACAATGTAATCTCTATCTCTGGAATTAAGTGTGGGCTTGGTGAAATATTATTCCAAATCTTTATAGGCTAGGTCAAGTTTATTCTCCTCAAAAGCATTACCCAGAGTACAAAGGCAGGGTCCTTAGCCAATGAGGAGCAGCGTTCTTGGTGACATCACCATCAACAAGTGCGAACTGATATAAATAACAACATTGTTTGTGTTATACCAAAACTTTATAGACCAAAAAAATTACTGACAGTACAAAGGCAGGGCCCTTAGCCAATGAGGAGCAGCCAAAGGGTAGGTCTTTGTGCCCACATGGTGTTCCTTGCGAGCCCACACTGTTTCGTAGGAACAGTATTTCTAGTATATTACAAGCTGCGACATTTCTCATGGTAAACTTCGTCGCAATTATTATACTACAGAGTTTTCAACATATCTCATATGCTATTGCATTCATATTTGTGACAAACCCGGCACAAACTTGTTTGATTGGCTAATCCATTATGCTCAGCCAATCACAATACGAGTTCTTATCTAATTGTGATGTCGCCGCCACTATAAAAGCAGCTGATGGAGCAGCGGATAGATTCTTATAATGGGAATGAAACAGGAAGGTCCAATTTTGGACTAGTTGATTTGTGTGGAAGCGTTGAACCTATTTATGAGACCGTAATTCTGTGTTTGCTGACCTTGTGTTTGCAAACTACTGTACATAGAGAATATCTGATTAGCTTGGACAATGTCCCTCCCCTGTGCCAGCTTCCTGATCATTGTGGTAGTAGTATGCAGCTTGTCATTGCCTGCTGCACTGGGTCAGCACAACTCCTCGATCGACCCATCTGACATGCAATTTGAGGACGTTGGCATTGGGCTCGAGACCGTCTTAAGGGCGTCCCTGTGTGTCTTGATCATAGTGGCCATCATTAATACTCAACTGTGGTCAGTGGTCTCCTGGTTTGTCCAATTCAAGAGAATGTTTGCTATCTGCTTCTCTATCAGTATAGTCTGGAACTGGTTCTACCTCTACAAGATTGCTTTTGCTGAACACCAAAGCAACATTGTGAAAATGGAAGGTTTCAGTGACAAATGCACTGGGATGACTGAGACTGACTGGAGCGACAGCCTGCAGGAGTGGTACAGAAGGACATGGACTCTTCAAGATGACCCCTGTAAGAGATACTATGAAGTTCTCATGGTCAACCCAATCCTGTTGGTACCACCAACCAAGGCCATATCGGTCACCATCACCACCTTCATCACAGAGCCTCTGAAACACATTGGCAAGGGGATCAGCGATTTGCTCAGGGCGCTCCTCATGGACCTACCTGTGACGCTGCAGATTCCTGTTCTCCTGTTCACTGTTATAATCTCCATGGTGTTTCTGTATGGCGGCGTCCAGGCAGCCCTCCAGCACGGCTTCACACCGTTGAGGAGATTTCGAAGGGACCCCCCTCCCCCTGCAGTGGAACAACAGTCGCCACCCCAGCTGAAGGATGAGAACCATGACAGGCTAGCGGTTGGGGAGGCCCCCAGCATACCCCAAGACCCCGTGCCCAATAGAAGAGGCCCAATAATAGAGGAGGCCCAATAGAGTGAGAATAGGAAGGAGGGCCTGTCAGGCCGTTGGTGGAAATTCTGGACAGGGCTGAATGGCCTAACGAGTAGAACTTTCCAACTCTTCTGATCCTGGAGAGGGTCCATCGTACTCTACTGAACAATACTTGCCCAGGAGAATGAACTGATGTTTAAAGCAAGTCCACATCTATCCTGCAAGTCCACGTCTATCCTCACTTGTTTGATGCTGTTGAGACCACTCTAGACCACCAGGCTTAGAGTAATTATTGATGGCAAATCCTCATTATTTTGCTGCCCTGAAGATGCAGACGCATTCTCTGTGATATCCAAATTAAATCTCCAACTCCATGGGTATCAATTACCTTTTCCTTTCTCCTGCTCTCACCTAAGGCCTGGTTCTTTTCTCTGTTATTAATTTGTCATGTTCTACATGGAATGCCTTTTGAGTTTGTTGCTAGTGGCTTGCTTACTTGTGATACCTTGCCTAAAAAATGCTGCACGTTTGGGCCAGTTTGGGCCCAAAACATGAACATGAACAAGCGAAGAAGAGTGGAGGTAGGATGTGGCGTAGATGCATAAGGACACAACTATGCATGCTACGGGTCTCATGATGCCATCAAACCAGTGGGTACTGAAAATCCCCACACTTTCATTTCAGTGAAGTTGCGCACGCAGCTGAAATTCCCTTTGTTTCTGCTTCAGGGTTTGGGCACTCTGGTTTGATGTTTTGGGACCGTGCTCAGTAGTGTCCATGGGGTCCTTTCGCATGCTCCAGTAGAGTTCTTCTTCTTTTCACAAACCTTCTCTGCTCAAGCCTATTGGATAAGCACTTGAAAAATCTCTTCCAGTTCTGGGAGCTTGCATCAAACAGGAGGGCTCAACCCGAAAACCAGTGACATACTGGGAGCACCCAGTAAGTTGTTCCATTGAAATGAATGGACAGATTTTCCATCTGTCTAGATAATAGCTCTATGGTGAAGATACAGTGATCTGTAGTAAAGTCATGTCGTGAACGGTTGCGACAGTTGATGTCTTTTGTTAAACTAACTTTTGGAAGAAAGAGCTCTATTCCAGATGAAGTAAATGATTGGGACTATGGTCCATTCCCTATTTATTTAATATTATTTATTTTTCTCTTTTCTTCGGTCTATCTTCATCTTCACTACTGATTTAGGGTTTTTCTTTGAGCTCCACGTTTCTTTACTCTACTTTGTCTTTGTTCTGTTGAACTTTGTGTGTGCGTGCAGGCATGCTGCTCTCTCTACTCGCTCTTATCCCCATTTCTTAGCAGATGCTAACCGCTCCTACATCTGGCTTTGTATGTACGTATGTCCGTCCCGCATTGGCCAAGCTTCGCGGGACAGTTAAATTAACTCATAAATTAGAAAGATGCAATTCTGGGGAATTGCAAGTGTGGTTGCTGTGATGCATGTCATGAGAAATCCGCTGGGAAATGAATTCCGTCTTACCATTTATATTATATATTGTGATGTCAAGTGAAGCATGACCAAAAGCTTCACTTTTCTGTTGTGCAGCCGCCCAACCCGGATAACATTAGTCAGAAAGTTTACGGTTCACTTTGCTGGGGAAGAGAAATCTCTGACCGAATACCATTAGAATACCATACGGCAACCACACTAATAAAAGGCACTGCTCTTTTTTAGCACTGCTAACAGCTCCTACATCTGGCTTTGTTTGTATCTATGTCCCATCCATTGTCTGTTTGTTCGTATGTACCGTCCTATCCCACATTGGCCACGCTTCGCAGGACGCTTAATGAAATTAACTTATATAAATAGCACTGCTCACTTCACACTGGGTGTGATTTTTCTATATAGTATAGTAGTAGTATTATACATAGTATAGTATGTATAGTACTCGTGAATATTTCTTTACTCATCATGTCTGCATAATTAACAGCTAAAGGTCTACATGTATGCTGTGCATGTGTACATTGGGCATTATTCTTTATTGAAGCCTATATAGATTTTGAATGCTAAAACAATGTACTACTATCAAGAAAGAGAATGTGATGTCACTGTGTTGTTTAATTTAATAGTTGATAACTGCACAAGATGTTGCCCTCAATGGACAGGGCCGTCTTGTGAGGTTGCTTTCCTCTTAAGGAAATATCTACAGACTTAAATACTCCTTCCAAATCTACTAAATGTATTTTGTCCACCATTAACTCCTTTAGATCATCTAAATGAATTCTATTTTTGTGTGATCTAACCTGTGATCTAGTTGATTGGTGCCCACCAGTGTTGATTATGTATTTAAATACGGTTTAGGTCACAGTGTTATGATGTGTTAGAATAAATTGTTCTTGTTGAACTTGGAATGAAGCAGATAACACAAGATTCATGTAATGTTTCTGCCCTCAAGTGAATGCGAATGAGTATTGGAGTGTGTCTGATCAGTCACCAGAGGAGAATCATTAAATCATAGCATACAGTCCCTCAGACTGCACAGTAGGACAAATCATGTATAAGCCGCAGCTCTCAGAAGAATGAAGGACTGGGTAATTATGCCTTTCCCTATGGTTTATTTATTAAAATCTAGTACCTACAAATGAAAATAAATACAAATAATGGTGTATTTTTATGTCTTGGTAAGGGTGCATTTTATTTAAGGGTGCTTCTAATTTCATCAATAGCTCACCTTGAATGGTTAACTGCTGAAGAAAGAGACTACACCACATATTTTCTGGACATGAAGAATCAACAGGTGGGTTTGTCAAGCAGGTGTTCAGGTCAGTTGAAAGAGCCTCACAGGGCAGAGTACTTAATAGGCCTTAATGTGTTTTTTATCCTTGGTGATATTATATGGTGTGTGGTGTTGTTCATGGAAGTACCAACCAATGTGTCCTATTTCAGCAACAAATACATTCAATCAATCCCCCCCCTCTCTCTCTAGGCATATATACACACACACACACACACACACACACACACACACACACACACACACACACACACACACACACTATACTATACTATATACTATCCAGATCTAGTCACCTTCACACCTTTTTTGTGTTTGTAGAACAAAACCTGGCACGGCACCCTGGTATGATTGGTATCAACAGGTTCATGCATCTGGAAAAAGAACCATAAATTATAGGATACCATATAGGACCAATAGATGGCAGAGTTGAGTCAAGAAAATTGAATCCTCGTTTCCAAGCAACAGGGTGTAAATACTTTACAGGCTCAAGAGGATGAGCTAGCAGAGACATGAATGAAACACTGCACACCTTTGGGGAGACCTATTTGTTGTTAATTTGACGCAATAACACACAACAGACTACTGAATGTATTGCGGAAGTGTGATCTGAAGAATTTGCAGTAGGTGCAGTATTATGTTTTGAAGTGATAGACGTTAGTGATGTGTATGGCTAACTGTCTGGCTTGTTAACAATAAGCAATGTAAGATTCTACTCATTTTGGCTGCTATTATGTGCCATCTCATCTGAACAGTGTATTTGTGGCTGCTACAGACAGTTCGTAAGGTTAAAGGGTGGTCCCCAGGTTAACGAGGTTAACAACATTAGCTAGTCTTAGTTAGTTAGCATAGCAAGGGATTAAAAACCTTAGAACCCACGGTAGCACATGATAAAAGCAACATGTTAATGGCAGCTAACGTTAACGGGGGTTTATGATTAGGTTACACTGGCGCGCTGTGGACATTCTGGACAATCTGGACATTTATTCTCTGGAAGTAAACATTTTATGTTAGAATAACGTTTGCCGCAGGATAGTCTGGTGTAAGAAGACACGGACGCACAATGATGACGAAAGTGTCGTTTCCTTTGATCGCACGAATTCGCACTATCGCAGTGGTTACCTCTATGGATTTTAACATTATGCTGCACTCACCAAGACGCATATAGCCGATATAGGCCTAGATAGTAGGCATTTATGTTGAGTTTGAGCTAGATGTGTGTAATAACATTTACATTCTATACTATACCAGCTTGTGACTGACATATACACTGATTACAATTATTTAATTTAGGCTACTTTGCAATTGCATACAAGTGCAGTTTCATTTCAGACACTTGTAAAGGGCTGTGCTGGGCCTAAATGATCAAACAGACTCCCAGAGTCAAGGATTTAGGTTATGCATGCTAATACATGTTTCATGGACCATTAGCTTTGAGAGAGTGTCCATATTATTACAATAAAAATGTTGCTTGGACTTTCCAACATGAACGAGATGACCTGTGAATCTGTGATGGTGATGGTGAATGTTTTTTCTTTGACAGTAAGACAGGAGAGCGAGGCAGCTGATGGTAGCAGGCTTGCCAATGGGGCTGTTTGACAAGCTAGCAGGATGGCTGGGGTTGAAGAAGAAAGAGGTCAATGTGCTTTGTCTGGGCCTGGACAACAGTGGCAAAACCACCATCATCAACAGACTCAAACCCTCCAATGTATGTGTGCCATTATATTGAATCTGTAGTGTTCCCTCAATGGACGAGTAACAGTAATGTTTTTTTGGGCACTCAGGTGGCACAGTGGTAAAGTCCCTGCCCACTACAGAGTTGTCGGTTCGAATCCACCATGGTGCCCATGGTGGGGGCGAGGGCAGCCGGGTGGGGAGGGTGATAATGGTCATTGCATGTACTCCTACGGGCTGGCAGTGTTAATTTTGTCGACTAAGACTAAGACTAAAAGACTACAAGATTTTTATATGTTGTCGATAAGACTAGACTAGACTAAAACAGTTTCAAAAGACTAAGACTAAAACTAAGACTATTATTTGTGTTATTCAAAAGACTAAGACTAAGACTAAATCTAAGTCTAAGACTAGTGGCTACAAAAATTAACACTGGTAAGTAACTGCAATGAAATTAAAGCCAAATACATCTTTTATGTATGGTTTATTTTGTCCAAGTAACAGGCAGTAGAAGACAATGACTAGTTCAGAGGTATGTGGTTATATTAGGCTAAAAAACCTATCCTAAAAGACGAAGACTAAAAGTCTAAGACTAATCCCAAAAGACTAAGACTAAGACTAAAATGTTTTGATATTTAGTTGACTAAGACTAGACTAGACAAAAACAATTTCAGAAGACTAAGACAGGACTAAGACTAAATGGTGTGTTATTCAAAAGACTAAGACTAAATCAAAATTTGCTGAAAAAATTAACACTGCGGGCTGGGGCGGCACCCGTCAGCAGGGAGTGTTGGGCGGGAGGAAGGCCCATTACCACTGGGCCAGATGCAGATAAAAAAATATCTTTCTCCATTGAAGTGGATGAGACAGGACTACCATCCACTTGAATGGAGACAGATATTTGTTTTTATCTGCAACAGATACAAAATATCTGTCTCCATTCAAGTGGATCTCCAACTTCAAAGGAGACAGATATTTGTATCTGTATCTGGCCAAGTGGGATACTGCTGGTGGTTTCTCACTGGCAGGTGATTCTTGCAAATTAATTACGTCATTGTCCGTTTTATGCCCATATATGGAGATCCCTGTCCCGATGTCATCAATATTAAGCGCATATCTGGGAATGCCCATATTTGGCAATGCCCATATATGGGCATGTTCTGCCATCACATTGTTGACTATCATGCAGGGGTGTAACTGGTCCGATATACATCACTGGCCAGATGGCCAAGAATTGCATGTCGCCCTGAGGCGTCTTACTAGTGACTAATACATCCCACCCCATTTGCAGTGGTTAAGTCAATGTTTAGGCTTTAACACCAGGCACATTTGTTGTTTCTCACAGGCTCAGACACAAGACATCGTCCCAACCATTGGCTTCAGCATAGAGAAGTTCAAGACATCAAGGTATTCAACAAAACAGCTGAACATGATTTGAACAAATGGCTATAGTCCCAGGTTTGCCTTTGTACAATTGTTAACAAGCTAACAATGCGTTATAGACAGAATAATTTAGGCAATACTCTGTACTGAAGTTAAGTGTCTTCTGTTGTTTTATTTCTCCACTCTCCACTCTTCTCTTCAGTCTTTCCTTCACAGTGTTCGACATGTCTGGCCAAGGCAGATACAGAAACCTCTGGGAGCACTATTACAAGTGAGTGTGCAAATCACACCATTCTTATTGCCATGCAGTTTTTTCAGACCTGTGTACAGTTGATTCCATGACTGCCGTTTCACCGAGGCCCCTCTGGTGTCCTTGTCTTCCTCAGGGAGGGCCAAGCCATCATTTTTGTCATTGATAGTGGAGACAAACTGAGGATGGTAGTTGCCAAAGAAGAGCTTGACACATTACTAGGTCATCCAGGTAAATGTGTGTTATTTGTTGTCCTGGTGCTGTGATTACATGAATCATTTTATCTATCCCAACTTAAACTTTTCAGGAAATGCAGAAGATTTTGGAAATTCAAAATTGTGACGACAGGGTTTTTGAGCTATTCGATTTCCAGGCCACTATGCGGCCTTCAAATCTATACATATCCAAATCCTATATTGTGCTGATCAGACCAATGGTCACAAAGCTAGAGTATGGCCATTTGAAGTGTTGAACACTGCAATAGAGCCTCATTATGTGCAATTTAGGGTTTTGGGTGTGTGACTATTCTCATGCCAGACCCCTGAACAGGGCTTGTGCCAAGTTTGGTGCAGATCAGAGCAACAGTTCGCGTTGCAAGTCCGGATGTTACGTTTGTGACGTCCACCGTCTACCTAGGCAATATTAATGTAGGATGATTTGGTATCTATTTGGTATATGTGATTTGACTTTCTTTTCTATCACAAAAAAATGATGTTACTCATTATAAACTAAACGTTACACTGTAATATATTGTCCTTCTTGCTCTGGCTACAGACATTAAACACAGGAGAATTCCCATCCTGTTTTTTGCCAACAAGATGGATGTGAGAGAAGCGCTGTCTTCAGTCAAGGTCTCACAGTTGCTTTGCCTGGAGAACATCAAAGACAAGCCATGGCACATCTGGTACACACACACACACACACACACACACACACACACACACACACACACACACACACACACACACACACACACACACGGTTCACACAGCTGGCTTATCACAACCTCACACCAGGATCAGTATCAGAACCAGTTTGCTATCAGCTCTTATTCAAATTTCTAGGTCTTAACTATATATTCAGTTTCACTCATTTGTGTTATCAAGTTAAGATGATTACATTGCCACTTTTGAAATATTACAGAATGATCTATTATAATTTTTAGAGTGTGTTGGGAGGTTGAGAACCGGTGTCTTAATGTGACCTGTTGATATGTTACAGTGCCAGTGATGCTCTCAAGGGAGAAGGTTTACAGGAGGGTGTCGACTGGCTTCAAGGTAGGCTGAAAATGAACATCAGAATGAATCATGATTACATGATTACCGGTAGATTAAGCCATATTCAAAACTCTTCCGAAATAGCCAAAGCATGCATGGCATAATAATAATAATAATAAAAAGATCTGACATGCCCAATAAAGGGATGCCAAGGTGAAAGTGGTTAAGGTTTTGATGGTGTTTAACATATAGGATGTACTGTTTACTTTTGTGACAATGTTTTGGATAGCTTCTTCATAAATTGGTCTCATAGATAGCGCAACGAAACACTTCTGACTCCCTCCTGAGTGCCGCTGTTCAAGGAACATTAAATGTGACCATTGAAATATTCAATATAAAAGACTATTATGTTTAATGTACACAAACATGAGAACCAAATTAATATTCAACACCACCACGAATGATTTATTTGGCCAAGTATCGTAATGCAGTTAACCTTCATCTATATAATGAATTTCAGTTGAACTTTTTGCCTAAAATGTCTATAATGGATCTTGTGTTCAGTAGTGAGCAGTTACACAAGATTCACCACCAACTCTTCTTAGTTTGATGTTTTATGGGCTAAGATTTAAGTTTATTAGACATACAAAATGTTACTTTACATTACCTTCTTCCTGCTTTTTTGTTTTTCTGATCATGCTGTCCCTGTTAATTTCAATTATAGTATATCGTTTAATCAAGAGCAGCCATGAAGTGAACCCACTTCATGAGCAATACACCTTTGTTCTTTTCTATTAATTTGTTTTATTTCATCTCATTTGAATCCTTTCATAGAGCAAATTTCACTGTGAGTATTGTTCGTTGTGTTTTGTGCTGTACTGTAGTCCACCACCATTTACAGTAACTGTAGAACATAAATACATCCCCAGATTTCTACCCAACCACCTGATCCTGTAGTTCATTGTTAAATGACGTTGACAAATCAGTAATCCCAGTTAGCCCACCCCTCTCCTCCACTGTATTCCTACTTATGCTAAAAAAATCTACTTACGCTTTGTTTTCCTATTTCAACTCAGCTTTATTGTCAATTCTGCCATATGTACAGAACATTAAGCAGGCATACAGTAAAAAGAAGAAAAAAAAAAGGTTACAGATACTGGATAAAAAAAATCTTGGATTTTGACTATACGTTAAATTGAGGATCTGGGACACTGTAACGAGGTACAGAAAAGAAGAATACAACCTGGAATAAAACAGTAGTGTAGTGATAAAAGAAATCTGCAAGTAATACGTTTTCTTTTTGTAGTAGCAGTATTTCTTTGTACAAATTGTCTTGTTTACATAATCCTAGGTTAGTAGTAGTGTAGATTAGAAGGACAGTGTCAGTCACCAGAACCAGCAGGGACATGTTTTCAATGAGTCTTTTGAGTTTGAACAAGTTTGAAGTTCAATGGACTTTTATAGGATGGGGTCGGATAAAATGAATGTCAAATATCTAAATATTGAATCAAGTAATTTAGACTGTCTGGTGTGCTCACAAAGGCCAAGTACATTTTAAAATGACTGTGACTGAGCTTTGAGGTAGACCATTTCAGTAACTGTGATAACAACATTACATGAACTGCAACAGCTATGAAGACTGAGTGACATGTTTTAAGTGCAGCATGTTTTAATGATGGTGCTTTATGCTTGTGTTTTTCCAGATCAAATCAGAACGATGAGAACATGAAGGCCTAGAGAGAGTCTGTTTAGGAGTGAGTCTTAAAACCCAAACTTTCTCCAGGGGTCTTGTTAGGAAGTCTTCAATGAAAGCATTGTTTGATTATCTCTTTTGTAAAACAATGTTAACTTAAGTTGCTATTTTGTTTTATTCAAATATTCAAATATAGGGAGAAATCTTCAGACAGCATGCAGTAGCGGGTCGCATGTAAATAAATAATTAAACACAGTATTTGATGAAATGTTCGCTACACTCAAAACACTAATTTTGATACACTTGCAGCCCTGCTCTAATGGATATCTTGCAAATGAAAATACATAAATTCCCCTGAAAGTTTCGCTACATTTCTGTTACCTCAACTCTTTTAAATCCTTTTATCAATTCGATTAACTGCATAGTTACTGCACTTTGGCTTGGGCAGAATAACATGTTTAAATATTTACAGATACAGTTACAAATCTACACAGATACAATTGCACAGAGTTAAAGAGTTTTATACCAAAGAATAGCTTCACCTGAGAGTGACTATTCTTCCCAGAAATGCTCCGTGCTAGGCACTCCGGCCAAACTTCGTAGTGTAGCGACAGAGATCCGCCTCCCTTCCTGGTTGACCCACAAACACGGCCAGTTGTATTCATTGGAACGTCCGGCCAACCCCAGTCTCCACAGTAGAAATATTGTCCCCTTATTAAACAAATGCTCAAAATACAAATGATGACTTTGTTCTTGGTGATCCCCAGATCCCACACAGAACCAGTGCTGTAGGATTTGCAATGTATTGTAATGTTTTGGATGGCACTTGGGTGTACAAATACGTTTTATTTTTTGGACAGAACTTACACACACAAAGAATATAAACCTGTACAGGGTAGTTACTGTTGACCAAAGTGACGGTAGTACAGTGGCAACTGCAGAGCAGACACCATGGGTATCAAGTGCCTTGCTCGAGGTCACTTAAACAGTAGTGCAACATCTGGGCCAATTTTGCCGCTTTCCTATCCTTTGGTTCTATTGTGTCACTGTTAAGATTTGGGGGACTGCCCATAAGTCCGAAGGTTCATTAGTCCGAAGGTTCATTAGTCCGAATTTAGTTAGGGTTACTGAGGTTAAGGTTAGGGTTAGGGTTAGAGTTAAGCCCTTTGCACACAGGCACGTTTATCCGCACGGATAAAACGGACAATTTCATTTTTTTAAAAGAAAACAATGATTCTCTACGACCTCATGCACACCGGATCCGAATTGGCCGTGCGACGAGTGGCTGCGGCCGTGCGTTTTTTTCTCGATCGAACCCAGTTCGATTCGTGTCTTGTCGCATGCGGTAAAAAACTCATCACTCTTTTTATGACTCCTTTTGGGATCAGCTGCGCCGATTCCGCACAGCCTTGCACACCAAATCCAATGCGTTTAATTCATGCAGCAAACCAAAAAAACGCAACTGTCCTGTGTGCAAAGGGCTTTAGGCATAGTATTCTTAACAAATTCGGACTAATGAACCTTTGGACTAATGAACCTTCGGACCAATGCCATGGCACCAAGATTTGTAGATTTTTAGATTATTTGGTAATGCAGTACATTGCCAGTTTTAATTTACATATTGTCATGCTAGCATAAGCATCAGTCTGCCAGACACTGTAGTACCAATGTAAGCCCCACTACTTTAAAACCAGGGGCACTCGTCTTACATCCATCTAAAGAATAGTTATCACAATTGTGTGTCTTATAGCACAAGTAAAGTGTAATTATAATTTCTGTGTAATTTCAACAGTTTACAAATTTACAAAAGCATTCCCAGTTCAGTAAATAATCAACGGGGACGGGCCTCCATTCCGAAACACCACCATTCCGAAACCCCACCATTCCGAAACACCAGCATTCCGAAACACCACCATTCCGAAACCCCACCATTCCGAAATTTAAATTATTTTAACTTTCACCCACCTCCACCCACTTTACCTCACCCACGTTCACCCCCCCACCCACCTCCAACCACTTTCCCCCTCCTCCACTCACTTCCTCCCTCCTCCACCCACTTTCACTCACCTCCACCCACCCACCTCCACCAACTTTAACCCACCCACCTCTACCCAATTTCACACACCTCCACCCACTTTTACCCCCCCCCCCAACCACCTCTACCCACTTTCACCCAACTCCACCTACTTTCTCCCACATCCACCCACTTTGGCCCCCCCACCTCCACCCACTTCCGAGGGACAGGAAAGTGGGTGGAGTTGGTTAAAAGTGAATAGAGCTGGGTGAAAGTAGGTGGAGGTTGATGGAGTGGATGGAGGTGGGTGAAATTGAGCGGAGGTAGGTGGGGGTGGCTGAAACTGGTTGGATGTGGGTGAAAATGTGTGGAGGTGGGTGGGGATGGGTGAAAATGGTTGGAGGTGGGGAAAATGGGTGGATGTGAGTGAAAGTAGGTGGAGGTGTGTGGAGGTGGGTGAAAGCGGGTGGAGATGGGTGGGGTGGGTGGAGGGATCTGGATGGAGGTAGGTGAAAGTTAGTGGAGGTGGGAGGGGCTGGGTGAAACTTGGTGGATGTGGGTACAGGTGGGGGTGGAGGTTGGTGGGGTGGATGGAGGTGGGTGGGTGGGGTAGGTGAAAGTGGGTAGAGGTGGGTGGAAGTGGGTGGAGATGGGTGGAGTTGGGTGAAATTGGGTGGAGGTTGAGAGTGGGTGGGGGTGGGTGGAGGTGGGTGAAAGTGGGTGGAGG
>NC_137816.1:30895230-31012040 GCF_963921795.1 Nannobrachium achirus | reverse complement strand
TTATGCAACTTTGGGAGAGTTGAAAAGGCTTTGTTCTTCCTACTGTCTCCACTCCATCTCCTCTCCTCATAACTTCAATCAAGTGTATAATGTTTGTTTATGGGTTGATTGCTGACCGTGCGAGCATTCCTTAATTCCCATGGCTTTACATGCTGTGCGTGCATCGCAAACTGACACTGAAATGAGCGAGCGAGAGAGAGAAAGAGAGAGAGAGAACGGGGGAGCGCGCGGGCAAAGCGAGCGAGCGAGCGAGAGAGAGAGAGAGAAAGAGCGAGAGAGAGAGAGAGAGAGAGAGAGAGAGAGAGAGAGAGAGAGAGAGAGGCAGGCAGCCTGCGCAGAGGAGCAGACAGCGATAATAATAAATGACCATTGGTTTTTCAATCGGTCAGGATGTCCGGGAGGAATTTTATTTTTCGGTCTTGGCCATAAAAAATCGGTCAAATCCGGCAATTCCCGGTCTAACGCAATCTCTGGTAGGCATGTAGGTCCAATATAACTTCTGCAGCAGAAGTTGGCACGGTGCAGCCTGGTGGAGTTTTAATCAGGCGACTTGACTTTCATGAAATATTGTACATTGTACACAATCAGCACTTTTCAGCAGCATTTGTTTCACCACCTTGGAGGGCCCCCTGATGCATAGGGGCTGCTGGGTGCATGCCCAAAGTGCTCATATGGTAGATCCGGGCCTGACGGTAAGTAAATTGTTTTCCCTTCCCCTTTAGGTATGCAACAGGTATTTTACTTACCCACACAGTGTTGCAATCCTCAGGACAAGAATATGAATACAAAAATAAAGAATGAAAAAAATATAACCTTTTTTCACCATTTCTGACTATTCGTTTTACAGATGGGTTTCCCATTCATTGTATTATTCTTTTTGTGCAATCTTTAGTTGGAATACTGAACTTAAGATAGTCACGACTATCTTAAGTTCAGCCTGAGACGGCGCGACTCCGTCGTCATCATCGTAAACAAGCGCTCCAGTCCTTTCCCTTGCATCCCCCAGCGCCCCCACCGTTGTGCTTAGGTTCGTTGGCAAAAACGCGCACACTGCGTCACGGATGCTCTTCCGGCGTTACCATGACGATAAGAACCACAACAAAGGAGGCGGAAGTGAAAAACGAGTTTGAACGAGGACCAGTTTGTTTCTGTAGTACGAAATTACAACTTCATTTTATATATCGATTAATTTACAACGACGATCTATCTGTAGCTGTGTGACCAATTCTGCAACAAGCATGGTAAGCATGCATGCATGCGCTAACCTTAACGCAAACTCTTAACGCAACTTTACTGTTTAGATTCTAATCTAGAACAACACACGTACTGTACTGTGTAGCCTACATAGCTTAATGACAACGTTATCTGAATATCCATCTCCAAACAAATGATATCTCAACAATTAGCCTACACTCTCTCTGTGCGTTTATAGCGTACAGACTCGTGACACTCCGTTGAACGGCGGCGCTTGCCGAACAGAACGACGGTCCGATGATGTAGGCTACAGATTCAATTATATTCAATTAATCAACATAGCATAAAACCACAATAATACATAGGCTATCATCAACAAATATTAAACATAAAACACTATATAATAGGCCTATGTACAAAGGGGAAAGTTTCGGCAGTAGGCCTACTCAATGAATTGAGTTGAAGGTAAGGACCCCATTATATTATACTGTCATGTCTTTTCCTGTGTGAATTGCTAACAAAATAGTCAATCAATCAATCAATCAATCAAATGAATGTCACCTCCTTTCTATGGGAAAGACAGTTTACCTCCCCTTGTGATCTCCAGATAGATGGATTTTCAGGCCTGTTTTGAAAGAGGCCAGTGATCCACGTTTTTAAGGGATGGTGTTAGGTGTTCCTAATTTGAGCATGTCATTATAGGTGAAATGCTTCCCAATGTTTCCAAAATTATTAAAACCTTACAAGCTCACAATGCGTTGCAATGAGCTTGTTAATATATATATTTTTTGTTTGTAAAGAAATAAAATAATGTAGTTACAAAACTAGAATGCACTCTGTCAAGGTGCCAACAGGTTCGGGTTAGGCCTGATATAAATAACACTGGGCAAACGGATAACACCACCGGAGGCAGTACTCGTGCAAGTAATAATGGTCAAAATAACTGTAAACGGTGGTCTAGGACTTTCCAACATTGGAATTGGCACCGGACCCCAAAATCTTGCATTGATCTAGTTGACAAAACAAACAAGGCTTCCACTTTGTTGTCTTCTCTTCTCGCAGGCGTCCAGGAACTACATGACGTCCAGCTACAGACAGAGGATGATGTCTGAGCACCACCGTCAGCAGGAGAGGCAGGACCAGCAGAGGCGCGTGGCTGAGGACAGGAAGGTCCAAGCTGGTCTTATGATCGAGGAGAGGTTTGAGAAGAGGAAACATTTACGCAAGGTTCAGGATGAGCTCTATGAACGCCACTTGGAGGACTCTCTTGCCAAGGTATTTAAACGTGTTTCAAAATCAGGGAAGGATGTTAGGCATATCTATATACGGTACGGTAAGAATAAGAGAAACGGAAGCAATGCTATCTGCCTCAATCAGTTTTTTGTTGCTAAACCGCTCCATAGAGTGGCTGTGCGTGTGTCTGTAGCCTTTTTCCTCAGCGTTTTGCCATAGCAAAACGTGTGTGTGTAGCATGGCCTGTACATCCTAGACTTAAATCCTATAGTCTGAAGACCGCTCACTTCACATTGGGTGTGATTTTTTGCAGGATACGTGGCTGTTTCAACTTGGCGTCCCTATTTTGTACATACTATTATAGGCAAAATGTGTCATAACTTTATAGTAGCTCACAATATGAGCTTGTAGATCTGTCATCTGTTAAGTTTGCGACACCCACTGTCCAATCAAATCCGGGTAAGGTTCAGGATGAGCTCTATGAACGCCACTTGGAGGACTCTCTTGCCAAGGTATTTAAACGTGTTTCAAAATCAGGGAAGGATGTTAGGCATATCTATATACGGTACGGTAAGAATAAGAGAAACGGAAGCAATGCTATCTGCCTCAATCAGTTTTTTGTTGCTAAACCGCTCCATAGAGTGGCTGTGCGTGTGTCTGTAGCCTTTTTCCTCAGCGTTTTGCCATAGCAAAACGTGTGTGTGTAGCATGGCCTGTACATCCTAGACTTAAATCCTATAGTCTGAAGACCGCTCACTTCACATTGGGTGTGATTTTTTGCAGGATACGTGGCTGTTTCAACTTGGCGTCCCTATTTTGTACATACTATTATAGGCAAAATGTGTCATAACTTTATAGTAGCTCACAATATGAGCTTGTAGATCTGTCATCTGTTAAGTTTGCGACACCCACTGTCCAATCAAATCCGGGTGTTACGTTTGTGAGCCCATCGTCCAATCAAATGTGGACATTACGTGTGCGCCCACAAGGCATTTAAATTGGGGGCTCGGTGAAAGGCGGGACCAGTATGTTATACCAAATCTTTATAGGTCAAGTCTATTCTCCTCAAAAAAATTACCGACAGTACAAAGGCAGGGCCTTTAGCCAATGAGAAGCAGCGTTCTTGGTGACATCACCACCAAGTGTGACCTGATATAAATAACAACAACACGTGGGCTCAAGACTTGTATGTTATACCAAAACTTTATAGACGAAGCTAAGGTTATTCTCCTAAAATAATGACAGTACAGTACAAAGGCAGGGCCCTTAGCCAATGAGGAGCAGCCAAAAGGTAGATCTTTGTGCCCATACATGGTCCATGCGAGCCCACACTGTTTCGTAGGAACAGTATTTCTAGTATAAACTGTTATCTCCAAACATAACTTGTTTGGATACATGTCCTTCACCTTCTGGTACCTTCTGGTAGTGTGCACAAAAAGTGGTGTTTGTGAGATTAGCCCTGGACACAATGACTTGACCACCTGGGTATCAAGTGAGTGTTGAAAGACAGAACAGAGAATCCCACTCAAAGACCCATTTGTATGTAGACATCTTGCTTACAGAGATACACCATAAAATGTCCTCATCTTCAAAAACGTCCTGTTCCCACAAAGAATTCATTTGAATTGGTTTGTCACTGTCATCACCTCTTTTAAAGAGGTGATGCCATAGTTTCGTACCTTTTCTGTTTTGTATGTGTCTATGGAGTTAACATTACTCTAATAGACCCCCAGGTGTGGTTAGAACGTGCAGATTTGTCTTCCCTGTGTATTTTTGGTTAAAGCCTATGAGTTCACCCAACACAGTGTTGGGTGTGGCTAACTTCAGCTGGGTCACCGGTCACCACCCACCTGACAACCAGGCGTACTTAAAGAACTTAATGAACCCAATATTAACACTTCTGTACACTTTTTTTTGAAAAAAATCTTCCTCCTAGTATAATCATAATACTTGATCATCATGTTTTAGGGGGGGGAAACCATGGCACTGCATCTTTAAGAATCATTTTGTGCCAGAGAAGTTGGTCTCTTGTGATGTTCTCTGGTTGCCCAACAGGGCAACACATTATAATCCTGGGGAAACTTTATTTCTAGGGTAACCTTTCCGCCCCCATTGGAAATTGACAGACAGACAAACATCTGTCAGACAGGGATAGGGAATCAATGGGAGTGGGAATCAGTAGGGAATCAATGGGAGTGGGAATCAATAGGCTATATGCATATACGCCATTTTGTTCTACTTCCGGGTGTCTTTCGACTTCCTTCACAGGTGTTACCGATGATACTAATGAAGGGTCTGTTCCATTCTGGTCAAACAGAGTCAGGGTGCTGATATTGTGCATGTTGGCTCATTGGAAACACTCTGCTACACCAGTGGGTCTCAAAGTGTCCTTGAGTGGGTTCCAGATGTCCCCATACAGGTGTGTAACTCTGACAGTACAAATGGAAGCAAATGGACCCGCAAGGGTCCATTTGACTCCATTTGTTGATTCCATTTGTACAGAGTTATGGGGTCCTTGAAATTAAAGAACCACTGTACAATAAATCAAACAGAGGCTTCATTAGTATCATCAGTAACACCTGTGAAGGAAGTCGAAAGACACACGGAAGTAGAACAAAATGGCGTATATGCATAGAGCATAGAGTTATAATAAGAATAGAGAGGGCAACTGATATCCCCGCCCGTCCACTTGCATTGAGTTGCTCACCCAGCGAATGAAGCGTACTTCCGCGTTTGAAAAGCCTCTGAAAAGTGACGTAGTGGGTCTACTATTTGACTTCTGTGACGCGTTTTGCGTCATAGTTTGTGTTCATGGACGCGCTCGGGCTCTAATTCATGAACGCACGTCGTTCATTACGGTTCATGAATAGTAGACCCAACTGCAGTACCTCAAACGGCCACCATGTACTTTTTGCTTCAAAGCGCCCCCAGGGTTCTGGGGGCTTGGCATAGAGCCTATTGGTCGAGCTTCACATGACAGTTAGCTTAATGTAGAATATAGTCAGCAACCTTCAGTAACCCACTCGCAATTTCCAATTGCATCTTTTCTAGTTTAGTTTCAGCAAAGGGCAGGCAAAAAAAAGTTAGTTCTCCGTCTTAATAAAATCAGAATGAATCCCTCCATATGATATTAGTTGTTTATGTAAACAACTAATATCACTTGAGGTGGCATGTCTGATGCATAAAACAAGTGATACAGAAATTGGTTGGTTGTGTATAGAGTGACTGATGCCAAATCTGGCCAATCAGTCTAATTGACCCCCAATTACAAAGGTGGTTAAACATTAGGACAAATCACCTGCATTATGTCGAATTGTCGATGCTGTCAAAATAAATACAATGGCCAATGTTATAAGTATGCGTTTTAACTCAGCGGTATCCTGGGCCTGGCTGAGTGTATCCCTGGTAACGACGGTTGAGAGCATAGGGGTTAGAGGCTCCTTGTGATGGTGGGGTGACATTGCTGCCTGGAGGAGGGATGTACCCCGGGTGGGTCTGGGTGGAGTTGGGGGGCAGTTGGGTTGCGTAAAAGACAGTTCCAGTTGGCACGGGTAGTTCTGAGGACTGGGAGGTGTAGTTCTGAGGGTGATACTGCTGCTGCACTCCCTGTGGTGGCAGAGGCTGCTGCTGCTGCTGGCCACCCTGGAAGCCTGATGCTGCAGCCTGAGCAGGGGCCTGAGCAGGGAGTCGGATCGCTTGGAACTGGGGGTGTTGGGGCTGTGGAGGGCTGATCTTTTGCATCCCGGATTGTCCTACATGTACTACTTGCATCGCTGGATCCTGGTATTGCTGGTACACCTGTGGGACCTGGTATTGCTGGTACACCTGGTCTTCCACACATGCTAGGGGTCCCTTCTGTACCAAATATGACACCTGGGTCTGAGGGGGCGGAGCTACAGATGTTGTGGATGTTACGGCTTTACTGTCTGGGGTTCCTGTGTGCTGTTCCTCAACTGCACCACCAGTGGGAGCTGATGTTTGGTGCTGCAATCCGAAGGATTGCAGCACCTGGTTCTTCAGGGGGTCAAAGCTGGCCGCACTGATCTGGGCCTCCTTGATCTTCCCCTCAATCTCCTCCACCGACTCACAGTCTGCTGCCATGGCGGCCAAACCAGGCTCAGCAGGGGGTTCCAAACTGTCCAGGAGGCTGTTGACTTTGTTCCTCAGCTGGATGAGCTCCCTGCGCAGGTATTTCACCTGACTGGACTCCAGGGGCCGAGGCTGACCGTTCACAAACAGAGTGAGTTTGAGGATTCTATTGCATTGGGTGGCCAAGGACAGGTCAGAGCTGTCGAATATGGTGATTAGGTCACCGTCCTCGTCCTTGTACTTGATGGTGACCTCGTCGTTGCAGTGCAGCTTGCCCCGGAAGATGCGCTGCATCATGAGCACCAGCTCATCGTAGGTGATCTCCTCGTTGTGGATGGGGATGCGTCGGATGTCATCACCCAGCTGGGCTTTGATGATCAGCTTCCCACTCAGGTCCAGCTGCTGGTCGTTCATGGTGGGGCTGTCGTCTACGACCTTCATCCACCCAATCAGACCTTTTCAGATACTGTGATCTTGATAGCTAGAGAAACAACGAACATAAAGTCTCTCAGTTTTTGTCTGTCCCCGGCTGTATCTCAGATAAACTAGACGTATAAGGGAATATAACATTTATATAGTTTGTCGAGCTCTGATCTGACATCACACAACACAATCTCCTATGCTGATTTGCGCAGGCACCCTTGCAGGGGGAAATCTGGCTCTTTCGACGAGTCATTCTTTCGACTGACTATGTGCGTCGGTAGGTTAGCTACTCACCCGCGTCACGGTTACTGAGGTTAGGGTTTGGGTTAGGTTTAGGCATAAAGGTTAACATTAACCCACGTCGGCAGGTTAGCTACTCACCCGCGTCGGCAGGTTAGCATTTCACCGGGTTAACATTCACCCGTGTCAAAAGAATGAACCATCGAACAGATGCTATGTCGCAATATCGACACGCTCCCCCTTGCAATTCATCCAAGGCGGCGCCGCCAACATGAAATTATATATGGTGCTGTGTGGTTCTCAACCTTTTTGATTTAAGGACCCCCAGTTTGATATGCATTAGGCCACGGGCCCCCATTTGATATCTCTGAGACCCCAATCTACACTGTAAGATCATGTATTTCTGGTGTTTTCATTTCACAGGCACTGGATCAGATACATTTTGATAAGATTCAAACACATGGTATATGGAACAAAAAAAATTGTGTTTCAACACCTTGTTGCCATATTATGGCCCTGGACTTTTCTCTGAGTTCATGCTCTTGAACCAACCTCCTCAATGACCAGTGTGCTAAGTGTTTCTCCCATCTCTTGCCAAACAGGGATGTTATCGCCGATTCGCCGCCCCCTGTCTCAACGCGGATGAATAATTCTGTTCATTGACTGAAGAGAAACTTAAGACATTGTCTCTCTTTTTTTAGACTTTTTGAGACTTTCTTTTTTTTTCTGACCATCTGTCCATTATGTCCATATATGTCTGTCTGTCCATATCAGTACGGTCTCAACAGCTGCAATACAGCTGGATGACCACCCTTCAAGTGTTTGAAGTGATACTGTATGGGCTAAGGCACCGCTCACTGCTGCCCACTGGGTTGGTTCTTTATCTTTTTGTCCTCAGCTTCCGGCAATGGTAAAACTGCACATGCTGTTAAATATGTGAGTTTATTTCATAGGACAGTGTAGTACACTACTGTAGTTTAAAACATATTGGTTCCACCATGCTGGTCCCTTTAGTTTTAATTACTGTCGTAGGCTGATCAGCTGTTTGATGTGCTTTAGCTGCATGCTCTAACAGAACTCATACAGTACATGGGAAACTGGCGGCCCGGGGGCCACATGCGGCCCCCACCTTCAATTAATGCGGCCCGCAGGTTAATATCGGAAAACTGATAGATTTCAGGTGTTACAATTCTAAACATGCAAACATGACCCACTTCAGTCTATATTGGTTGCTTAATGACTAGTACTAGTCTTTTTTATGCCCATTGTATTTGTATTTAAGTTCATAAAGGTAGCATATATATCATTTGAAATTAAATATTTTCAGGATTCCAATTAAAAAATAGCCAAATATAATTCAAGATTCCAATTTAAAAATATCAAAAATAGCCAATCTATAAGCTCAAAACGCGTTTTGAGCTTGTAGATCGGCTATTATTGCTATTTATGACTGTATGACTGTATTGTGGCCGCCCTCTGGAGTGAGTGTGAAAATAAAATAAATAAATAAACATATGGAGATCTCTGATGTCGTAAATATTTAGCCCTCTCCATCATCAAAGTTGCCCACCCCTGCTCTAACTACTTAATTATTTTTATGTAAATTTGGACAACTGTCAAACATGCAAACATGACCCACTTCAGTCTATATTGGTTGCTTAATGACTAGTACTAGTCTTTTTTATGCCCATTGTATTTGTATTTAAGTTCATAAAGGTAGCATATATATCATTTGAAATTAAATATTTTCAGAATTCCAATTAAAAAATAGCCAAATATAATTCAAGATTCCAATTTAAAAATATCAAAAATAGCCAATCTATAAGCTCAAAACGCGTTTTGAGCTTGTAGATCGGCTATTATTGCTATTTATGACTGTATGACTGTATTGTGGCCGCCCTCTGGAGTGAGTGTGAAAATAAAATAAATAAATAAACATATGGAGATCTCTGATGTCGTAAATATTTAGCCCTCTCCATCATCAAAGTTGCCCACCCCTGCTCTAACTACTTAATTATTTTTATGTAAATTTGGACAACTGTCATTTATATTTCTGGGAAAATGTTTTGATTGCACAGTTGAATAGTTACTTACCTTACTAATACAGTTACTTTCTATTCATATATAATGATCAAATTCAAAACTCATTTCCAGGCAGAGGAGGAGAGAATAAACAAGGAAATTCAACTTGAACAAGAGGAGAGAATGGCCAAAGAGTTGGCCCGCATCAGCTATGAGACACAAAGAGATGAGAAAATGAGGCAATATGTTAAAGAGAACAGGTATGTACGTATAAAGGTAATAGAAAACATATTTTGGGGTGGATAATTTGTTCCATGTAATCCTTCTGTGCTGTACCCTTGCTATTATCATCTAATATTATTAATTAATTAAAATAATTTGTTCATTTTCTTTATTTTTTATTATGTTTAGCATTGAACTTCGAGAGTTGGAGTTAAAACTCAAGACTGCATATCTGAACAAGGAAAGAGCTGCACAGGTTGCTGAGAAAGAAGCCATGAGGTTTGAGACAATGGTAAGATAAGATAAGATGTGTGTCCTTTAGGTCTTTAGGCCTTTAGGCTATTAAAAGGGAATGAAACCCTAGCCTGATGTTGTAGTTTGTTTTCCATTTTAGGTTAAAAAAGTGAAGCCAGACGTACTAGGAGCGGTTAGCACCGCTCAAAAACATGGCAGATTGCATAAGGCAGTCTACCTAATAGATCATTTAGTTATTTTAGCAAATTTGGGAAAATGTATATTTTCGACACAATGTGATTTTATATTTGGTCACAAATATATGTCCATATCATCTAGATAAATATTATTACATTATATAGTATCATTGTCGTGATATGTTGTGACATTGGCGTCATTGCGACCGTAGGAAGCAGTTAGTATCAAAACCTCCGCCTCATGTCTGTCAGTCAGTCAGTCAGTCAGTCACACCTCATGTCATGCTCCATATATGTCCGCCCTTGTCCCTATTATGCCCATATATTATGGAGATCTCTGATGTCGTAAATATTTAGCCCATATATGGACATATTGAGTCAGTCTCATGTGGTCTCAGCACGACCTCCCCCAGCTTCTCTTACTAGCTGTGTGGGTGTCAGCCCTGTTTCATCACATTATGCTGCTGTAATGCCTCAATTTCCCATTGGGAGTAATACAGTGTATCATTCTCATCTCATTCTGTTTTGTGACATGTTGTGACACTAGCGTGAGGAGGCAGACATCACTCGCAGGATGAAGAGCGAACAGGAGCGCGCGGCCGCAGAGCAGCAGAAGCAGGAGCAGAGATGCTATGAGGAGCTGCTTCGGTACCAGAAGGAGCTGGAGCAGCAGCTGGTGGAGAAAGAACGCCGGAGACAAGAGGCTTATGAGGAGTTCCTCAAAGAGAAGCTCCTGGTGGATGAGATCGTCAGGAAGATCTACGAGGAAGACCAGATGTTAGTCCCCCTCTTCTCTATATTCATGTTCTTGACGCTTGCGTCTCATTGTTAGCTTGAAGATCACATGATTATAGTTATTATAAGTACTCATGAGTACTCATAATGCTTTCAACCTGGCATCCTCATTTTGAGCATGTATACTTTTATTGACCTTTTTTTTAAAAAATAAATTAGAATGTTTTTGCAGTGATTCATATGAAAAATATGCTTCCAACAGTAACAGTTTTTCTCTTAAGTTTAGTTTATTTTGTTTTATTTTGGAAAGTGACTTTGGGTACCATGAAAATCGCTGTATAAGTCTGATGTATTATTATTATTATTATTGAATGCATTATAGACACAAGGGATGCATACTGTACCTACTGTTGTATGATGGGCCCTACTGCCTCTGCAGGGAGAGACAGCTGAAGCTGGAGAAGGTGCGAGCCACTCAGCATTACATCGAGGAGTTCAAGAAGGAGCAGGCTGAATGGAGACGCATGGAGCAGCAGAAGATAGAGGCTGAGAACAGACGCATCTTGGAGTTTGCCAGCCAACAGCAGCGGATAGAGGAGGACAGGATGGCCAAAGTCAGAGAGCGAGAGCAGGCCAAGGAACATTTGCATAAAATGGTAAGAACATGGTTCTCACAAATACATAATCCTAGTGTTTATTGTTGGAAATGTTTATTCACGTTACCCACACGTCAGGGAACGATACAGTTTTGTCTGCCTGTGTCCTTTTTATGCCCATTATGTAGAATCTCTGTATCTGTCTAACTGTCTGCCTGTGTCCCCATCAATATATGTCCATATATGGGCATATACTGGGTATAGACATACATATTGGTGGGATTTGCGGTTCTGGACAACAGCTGATCTGATCGATTTCTGACTGGGCATGGCACTCCCGTGGGTCCTCAGCGATACTGATACGCACACTGAATTTGAAGTCGGGCGTGAAAGACAGATACACTCACTCACTCACACACACAGATTTGTAATGCATTTATAGGATACGAGAGCTACTTATCCTAGCTTCATTATTATTATTATTTTTTTGTAATAATATGTTTATTACATTTACGTATAAGAAACAAAAAGACAAAACACAAAAAGAAAAACAAAACAAGGACAAAACCAGCTCAGACACAACATCATACAATAAGATGAGAAAAGAAAAGCATACTGATACAGACGGGAGAAGGAATCGCCTCCTGGCCACTAAAAACCCCTCAGCACGGAAAGGGCAGACACATTACATGAGTTAAAATAGTGTTGCCAAACAAGGGCTACGGTTGACATGGGAATCTCCCAAGCACAGCGGCAGACAGCGTGGGTCCAATATAAGTTAAATATGGGTTCCAGATCATATAGATGGTGTCCAACTTAGAGTGCAACATGCATGTGATAGCTTCATTCTTGACAATATTTAACTTTTCATGTTTTTTTCATTGAAAGTTTGGTCTTGGATGTAATTCTATTTAGCATTAAACATGTCTTAAAACAACTTAAAAATAAGTTTAACTTCCTGACACCTGCAGACACCCTGCTATTATTATGCTTAATAATTTACTCCTATCATTAAAAAAAGCTGATCTGCAAGCTCACAATTGTGATGTGTTGTGAGCTTGCAGATCGGCTATATTTCCGCCTCTTGACACTGTTGTACGACCAGGTACTGTTGTTGTTGTTCCACTTTGTAAAGTACTGAACTGTGTGTTGGTTGTTCCAATCTTGTAAAGTGTTGAACTGTGTGTTATTCCTCACAGCTCACTGAGAGGATGGAGATGGAACAACAGCAACGTGAAGAGATGGAGCGCGTCCGCGAGGAGCTTTACCTGGAGGAGAGGGAAGAGGCTGTCAGACAGAAGGAGATTGTAAGCAAATTGGCCTTTTTATTTAATTTTCATGTTAATTGACACTCCATACTGTACATTGACTCTCCTTGTCTTTCTCATGAAATCCTAAATTATAACTACATTATTGAGAATCTTTAACAACACAAATCTCTTATTTAACTTCTCTTATGGGGGTCCATGGCCAAATACATGTCAATTTGGGGGCTCTTGACATGAAAATGTTTGTGTACCACTGACATACGTGGGTAAGTTTCTTGACATAATAGTTTCCAATATGTTTACCAGGAAGAGATGGAGAAACAGATCAGACAGCGACTGATGCTCCAGCAGACCTGTAGGGAGCAGATGGCCTTCAAAGAGATGAGGAAGCAGGCCGAAAAGGAGGAAGAAGAGGCCTTCCGTAGAATGATGATGGAGAAGTTTGCGGAGGACGATCGCATCGAGCAGATGAACGCCCAGAAGAGACGCATGAAGCAGCTGGAGCACAAGCGAGCTGTGGAGCAGTTATTAGAAGACAGACGCAGACAGCACCAAGCTGACAGGGTACACACGCTTCTATTGACCTTCTCCAGCAGTTACAAGAACACAGTGCCGTTGTACATAAGTATTAGTGTACAACAGGGCTGCAACTATCCTTTATTTTCCTCTATTGTATTTGATTAATTCGGGGGGGGGGGGGGGGGGGGGGGGGGGGGGGGGCGGCATTCTTCCATATGAACCAATAGATACTAGTTCTATTTGATTTAAAAAAATCTACTGAATTGATTAATCAATTCATTCAAGTAGTTTCATTAATGTATTGTTTTGAACACTCCTAGTGTACAAAGCAACATTATATTAGCTGGATTCTAAGGCTTGTGAGTACTGAGTAGAACAGTCTTTGAGCCTGGACTGAAAAGGTTCAACAAAAGGGGCAGCAGGTCTCTATATGGAGAAGGGGAACTTTAATCCGAAATGTAGAGCGAGTTGGTTTGCACTACATTTTCTATCAATGCTTCACTAGAGGTAACATCATTCGATTGCAAGTCCATTTTGAACTAATGACATTTCTGCCTTAAAGGAACACGAGGCTAAGGAACGAGCAATGGAAGAGGAGAGAGAGGCTATGCGCAGGCAGATCATTGAAGAAGAGAGACAACGCCTCCTTAAACATCATGCTACTAAACTACTGGGATATTTTCCTAAGGTAGGAAGCCATTATTAAACTATTACAACGCCGCCATTGGGCAGAAACCTTGTATCTCCACATTTCAACTTTTATTTATGTTCTTTTCATAAAATGAATGCCCTACTTTGTCGTACTAATACCATAAGTATTCTCTATTTGAAGGGCTTGTTCCGTGAAGATGACCTTCAACACTTTGATGAAGACTTCAGAAGCAACTTTCAGAAACGTCAGGCTGATATATTCTCTGATGAAGGCTGGGATGACCAGGAGTAAGCAGTTTTCATTCTAGACCACTAGAGGGCACTCTTAACTTAGGGAGCTAAAATCTTCAGCTCCAAGGAAGCTACCAATATATTTTAACCAGTAAGACTCCCTAAATCGGGAGATAAGAGACCGTCAGGTCGCATACACAAACTTTAGAAGGCAATGGTAGCCAATCAGGAGGGAATATGGGAAATGGACAGATCCATGTTGATGACATGACTTTAGAGATACTGTGTACCGATTTGCGTGATTTTAGGGCAAAATGTGTAGGAGCAGTGTCGAAAAATTAGTTTTGCAAGAATCCGCCTCATGGTAGCGCTAGAAGAGGGCCATGTGAGAAATGAGGGGTTGTGGTTTGGCAGCCAAGGAGTGGGTGTGCAAAGTTTGGCATGGATAGGGGCAATGGTGGCGGAGACAGCCTGGTGGAGGTATTGATAGTAACTGCGACAATACATGGTCAGCTCGTTCATATTTAGCTAAATTGCTTTTATTTTTGTTTTATCAGGACAATAAAGGATGTATTTGAATGAAACCTTTATTTGCAGTTACCTTAATAAAAAGTTAAATTTTTAAATGTTTTTGCTTGTGTTATGGTGGATTAATGGGACATGAGTTGACAGGGATTCACTTTTTTAGCCAGAAAACATAAATGTACGCTATGGAAACAGTTTTACGTCGCTGTCAGGCTGAAATCTTCTTTCTTTTTCTTTCTTTTTTAATTCCCCGTTGTATAGTCTACTTCATCATTCTTAAGCAAATGTAACTAAAATAACACATCTACAAGCACACAAAGGGTCTCAATGTTGTGAGCTTTTAGACCTGCCGTTTAAAAAAATCTTTTTTTATGATTATTACTTTATTCAAAATGTTTCCTTTTGTTTTTAAACACACAACAACAATAGACGAAAACATGAACACAACGAAAGCAAAAACAAAGACAGACATACAAAGACACAAAACGAGAACAAACATTTAAAAAATGCTTTTAAATGGTTTGCTTATATACACATGGCCAAAATGGTTACGCTAGGCTGAAAGTGGTTAAGCATGTCAGTGGGTTTTCTAAATATTGAACACTAATAACTACGGAATAACTACATTTTATCCATTGGAACACAGATTATTCTTTCCATTTAAAGAAAAGTAACAGGTTTGCTCATTAAGCTTTCCCCCCGACAGCAACGAGAAGATTTCTCTATTGTCAATGTACACAAGGCATTTGAAATGTGTCTTTTCACATATCCCTTCTTAATTACATATAGGACACCGCAGGGTCCTCCGCGGTGCAGCAATTGATAATATTGATTCATCTCAGGGAAGGAAGCATGAGCTCAGACCCTCCCCAGCAGAGGGAGAGCAGAGCCCAGGATTACAGTTTAGGTAATTGGCATTGGTTGAAAAATGGCTTACAAAATCGTGGAATAAAAATGATTTAAAAATAATATATATATTGATTCATCTCTCCTCTCCTGCCTTATGACTTCCCCCAGTCCAGAGCTTTCATAAACTCCTCTTCTGTGAAGGACAGCATCTTGGCAGCTTCAAAATGCATCTGTTCAGATTCAGAAAATAATAAGATTATGATTTTTCTTTTTTTGTTTTAATATTGTTTTCTACAGAGACACGACTATCATTAATCACAGAGACATGAGATATCGCAGAGAGCTCAGTGGAAGCGAGGCATGCATCATGCTTTAGAAACATACCTTTTGTCTTTTGAGGATATCGATCAACTTGAGCTGTTTCTTAAACCCCAGGATGAGCTCTGCTTTCTGCTTTTTGAGCATTTTGTTTTCAGCCAGAAGGTTTTCTTTGTTCAGATTCTCCTGATGTTCCTGGTCCTTGTTGAGCAGAAAACACTTTCAGCTTAGCACAGGTTGAAATCTAATCATCTATCATCTAAAATCGGCATTCATAAAAGTGACCGTGGGTCACATTTTCATCAAAACAAGGCCTGCTAGTATTTACCAATTATCTTTTCCTGAAATAGCTCATATACAAGCTTGGTTCACAACACACATTTTTGGATTTATTTTGCTCCAGAATAGGGTTCATGTGGTTCATTATTCACAAGTCAAATTATCTCTGGATACAGGAAGCTCATCAAATAGTAAAGAGCTCACCATCACCAAACTAATTTAATCCTTACTGTATCAACTGTACTGTACCAGGTCTGAATAAATTCGGAACCGGTGTGCATGAGGTCATAGAGACACCATCTGTTAGTTTTTTTATTTTATTTCATTAAGCGTCCTGCGAAGCTTAGCCAATGTGCCAAGTGTGGGACATACATACACATGATACTACAAACAGACAAAGCCAGATGTAGGAGCGCCGCTCAAAAACAGTACAGTGATTCTTAATCTTTTTGTCATTTTAACTGAGAGTGTACAAAGTGACCTCTGGTGGTCCAGTGAATTGGTGTACTGTACCTTGTTAGTGAGTTTCATGTTGTTGAGCTGAGTCTTGTATCTCTCTACGTCCTCCAGGGCTCTGTTCAGACGCACTTCAACTGTACTCTGGCTGCCTGCAGCTTGTTTCTGGGATTTATTTAAAGCTTCGATTTCCTACAGACAACAAAACAAACACAAGTTATTGATTGATTGATTGATTGATTGATCTAATATTATTAGCAGTTCGCATAGGAAAAGCACAAGACAGTACAGTTCAGATACAAGGTCACTAATAGGATTTAAACCCAAGAAAGCACAATGGCTTGTTTACATTGGGATTCTTTGTACTCATTTAATTGAGAGGTTAAATGACAGCTCTCAAACAAACCGCTCAAAAACAAATAAGTGCAGTAAACAGAATTTAACCCTTTGTTTGAGCCAAATCTTGGTTGAACATGAATAGTGGAGCTTGTGATTGTGGAAATCTTTGACGTTTTGGAAGTAGTTTGACAGGTACATGGGTATATTTTAGTGGTGTAGTATATCTTGTAGACCAGGCCCTTTGCAAGATGCTATACTCTGTCATCCACCCTGAGCCATCCCACCATAGTATTCAGAGTTAAATGCTTTTGCGGCATAACCATGCCATATTATGTCAATTTATAGAACTAGAATCAATCGTTATACTCTTGAAGTGTCCTTCGAACTTGTGTATCTCTGACAGTAAATGTGTTAATGTGTCGTACAGTACAAACCTTCTGCAAGGCAGCCACTTGCATTTGGAGAGCTTCACATCTTCTAGAAGAGTCTTCTGCTAAAGCTCTGTGCTTCTCTATCTGTGTCTGCTGAAGGTTTGAGTTCTTCTGAAGTCGGGCTCGATCCCCTTCCAGTTCCTTGATGTTTGTGCCAAGCTTGAAATTCTCCTCATCCTACAACAGTAAACACTGTTATCAGTCTTGTCAAGGGAGCTACAGTATATAAACCCCTGGCAGTTGGCAGGTAGGCTACCCAAACAGTGGTTCGGGACCCATTTGTGGGTCATGGACCAGTTTTTATGGTCACGACTCGAGTAAAAATCAAAATGTCTTTTCCTACATGTAAAAGAATATATAATTACCGGTATATCAATATATATTTTTTAATAATTATAAATATATATAATTTTATAAATTTTAAAACAATAAACAAACACATCTAAGAAATCCCACAAATAAAAAAATATAATAATTAAGAAGTCTACAAGCTCACGGTGCGAAGCGTTGCTGTTTTCACTAGTTTGGGTCTGGGGCAAACGTCTAATCTCTTTGGGGTCTTGACCTGAAAGGTACCATGAACCACTGGGCTAAAGTATATACATATAAGGTTTATAAACGGTAAACCTATGGAGATCATAATGCAAGTGCAGTATCCTCCTGGATGTCAGGTCCTCCCTGACAAGGTCATCACTGCTTGCTGTCCCTCTGACATGTAACCACTTTAAGTTAAAACACACAGTTGAAAATAGGCAATCTATAAGCTTGTAGATGTGCAATTTTCGCTAGATGTTCGCCACAGAATAGGAACACTAGGTTTCAAAATGCTGCTTCCTTAATTTCAAACCCCTGATAGTTCTGGATGCACTGATGCAGACCTGCATTGTGCGGCCTGGGGGCCGTATTTCTTTTATTTTGACGTTTTTTATTCACGTACATATGGGCGCAATGAGTACATCAGCACCTGTGTGTGATCATTGGATCGTTGTCTCAATACAAGCAGGTGGTCAGACTGGTCACACGTCAAGACGACCTGCCTTACCTTACCCATCAAAAATGGCTAAAGTGTCTAAAAAAAGAAAGTCGATGCCGAATGCCGGATTTTCAACAAAAATTGGACTGCTAAGTATCTATTTACTGAAGTAAATACAATAGTGAGGTAAAGCTGTGTGTTTAGTTTGTGGGGTGACATCTTGCGGGGAGCACTGCCTTTTGGCCGGCCCTCCACAACATTTTCTGTTGTTCATGTGGCTCCATGGAAAAAATAATTGCCCACCCCTGACTGATGGTTCAGGACACCCTGATGGTTCATTAAGTGTCCTTCTTGCGGCACAATGTTACCTCCAGCTTATTGTCACCAATCGTTCAATGTGATCTGCATGTTTACACTACCTTTCTATGACATTCATGAGATAACTGGTTGAATTCCTCATGCATAATATGCAGTCTGGCCTTCAGAACACGTATCTGAGCATCTGAAAAACACAAGTAAAGTAATATTTTGGTATTTGTCAAGCCTTTAAGACAGAAACAGTGGAGAGAGAAGTAGGGGAGTGACATTCAGCAAACATTCTGGCCAGCTTGGAATCGAACCGGGGACTTTGATCAGGGCGTTATGACCATGTGGTATGCAACCTAACCACCTACTATCGGGTGACCCCAATTAAATGTCACTCTAAGATACGTTATTAATGTATTTAAAAAAGATATATAGGCAAATCTATAATAATAAAACAAAATAAACTAACACTGTATATTCTAAAATTACGATACAATGACCTGATCCTATGGTGTCTCCCTCCACATCATCCAGTCTCTCCTCCATGCTTTGTATAGAATCATCTACGTCTCCAGTAATGTCCCCATCATCAGCACCAAATAAGTTGAGTGTTCTGAAACAAGGCAAACAATTACAAGCCAATGAAGCCATACATAATGTGTACACAATAAAAACCCTCAATGTTAAGTAAATCTGACAGATAGTATACAAATGTAACCAAATGTTCCCATTTGTTACAGTGTCACAAATGTATCAATCCGTTTCGGTAAAACAATATTTTGTATTGCAAGAGATTACAAATTGATAGATTGCGTTCTTGACATTCATTCAATAAGACGACTCACGCTGCCTTGTTGGAAACAAGTTGTGCTTTTCTTTCATATCCAGAATGTGTGTTATTACACACTGGGGTGGATGTGACCTTTTTTTTGTGTACCACCTGATGGCAAAGTGAAACAGCACAGCAATTACATAATAACTGGTATAATGTGTCCTAAATTCATGATTTGCTGTGAGAACATTTTAAAATCACTTCAAGTCATCTTTAAACATTCCATTCTGATACCTTTGTACCAGCTGAATGTACTGCATGTTGTTGAGGCCTAGGAACAAAATTAGGGCAATTATTGTAAATGTATTGTGTTGCAAGTATTATTAGTATTATTGTTATCAATGTGTACTAAGCCCATACCTGGAGTCTTCATTCTCATCTTCAGTGGTAGCATTAAGAAGGGAAGATAACGGTTTTGACAAAACATCGTTTTGATCTCTCTGAAATCCAATAAACATCAGTCAATTCTTAAGCCTGATTGTACTTAGTTGTGCGTCGATTTTGCACACCAAAATAGCCGATCTACAAGCTCACAAAACGTCACAGTGTGGCTCGTTATGAGCTTGTAGCTCGGGTATTTATGCTGTGCCACATGGAGTGCCACTGCCAACATCAGGTATAAAACACAACAGTGTGTCACTCTATGTTCACTTCATTGTGAATTGAAATGCTGACTAGAAACCCCTCAAAAACATTGGTCATTACACTAAAATAGTGTCTAAAAAGCTTACCATAACTTGTTCTGCTTGTCTTACGAGCTCAGCTGTTTTGGCCTCCAGCTCTGCATTTAGACGTCTGATGAAAATTACATTGCGGAACAAAGTTATGTATCATTTTGACAATCAGTGATGGTGTACTGCTGGTCAGACCAGTTTGGAGAATGGAAAACAGGCTGATTTATCAACAGTACACCATATTCCACCTAAGGCTCAAACAAATTGAAAAGCACTGGTTTAGACATGTGCTGGCTATGTTTTCTTTTCTTTTTTCAGTCTTAACATAACCATTTACCCATATGTTGACTAGGGCTAATGACATTTAATCTGATCTTACACTTTGTAATTCACTTATTGTATATCGTTGCTGTCAGGCATTTTATGTTTTTCGTAAATGAATTCCCGACTTCGTCATACTACAGTGTCACAGAAGTAGCAAAAGTAGCAGATCTACAAGCTCAAAATGCGTTTTGAGCTTGTAGTTCAGCTATTTTAGTTATTTTTGCATTTGAATCCCGAAAATTAACAGTTTTGGACACATGAGGTTTCCATCCGACAGCAACGATATAGGAACATACAGGATTGACTTCTACAAAACCACTATTTGCAAACAGTTTGTACAGGTGTTCTTACATATACTCCTCCTCCTTAGCAAGAAGATCTTCACTGGTCTTCTTTGGGGGATTCCCCATGGGCCTTGATCTCTCAGTCTTAGAATCCATATCTCTGGATGCTACAGTTCTTCTTGGCTAATCAACAACAAAAACAAGCAATCAGTAACAAAATACATTTATGAGCATGTAGGCTGCTTAAGTCAATCTTTGAGGTATCTGTAGCCTATTTTACTTAGGCTAAACCCCAAAACATCTGGGCTAGGCAACTGCTTTCTGGTATGACTCTTTGCAGTTGATGTTATTTATACATACTGTATCCGAACAAAACACCATGTTTAATGTAGCCTACATACCTCTCAGATGTAACTAAGCCTGTATGTGTATTAGGCTAATTAAGGGATGATGACTGTGGCTGCTTTCTAATTCTATGCCACGATTATCTCTGTTACATACAATCTCAAGATGTGTGCTGTGCATAAATAGTTATACAAGTAGGGAGACAATTCAGAGGATTCTATAGTGGAATAAGTGATTATATACCTTCATAACGCGAGACAGGGTCTTTTTCTCAGCAGTTGTTTCAGCAGCCATTGTTGTTGTGGTGGTTGCATAGCAACCTGACCTACATTATTGTGAATGGTGACTGGTAGGCAGGGCCAAGGCTAAAGGCAAACACAGCACATCATCATGTTGCCCTCTAGTGGTTGATGTGTAACTTAATTTCCCATTTCCTACATTTAATGTATTTCTTTAGTAAAACGTAAAAAGAAAATAATAATAATAATAATAATAAATGACATTTACATTTAAAAATAAATAAATACATTCATAACAGGGCTGAAGTGGATAATTCATGTATATTTGTATTCATGTAAGTTTGTGTCCTGGGGAGGAATACCAACTGGGCTGGGGAGACATTACCTACTATGCCATGAAGAGGCATTTTAAAGCCATAAACATAATATGGCATTTTTAAATAAATAAATAAACATGTCGTGAATTATTAAAGATTCATAAGCGACAAAGTGCAGTCGTTATAATAGTATAGTAATAAAGTAATAGCACTGTAACGGCGGTGATCAAGTAACGTGTTTGTGTTCTTTGGGCGTTGATGGGGGGTGCGGGGCGTGTGGGGGGACACGTCGCGTGAATGCGCTTGCGCGTGCGTGCATTACAACTACAACTGTAGTGGGTTTAGACTCACACACACACACACACACACACGCAAAGAGAAAATCCCACAAACGAGGAAGACTCGGCGAACCGAAACGGAACGGGGAGCACATTTCTACCCTGGATGTGTCCTTATCTTATCATTTATAACCGTTCTGTGTCGCGGGAATAATAACAAGCAGCAATGTGGAACCAACGGGGAGGAACGTAACGGTAACGGGGCGTCACGTTGTTATGAGCGATCATCTGCGGCTCATGTTGTTGTTGTTTGACCCCGATTTTCCAACATCACCCTTCCTCCCACCCTTCCTCGCACCGCGAGGAGGATGATGATGATGATGATGGCTGAGGATCAACAACAACCGTCTAATAAGTTGGACTGTGGACCTGCTGCTGCTGCTGCAGGAGGCATGATGGTGCCTGCAGGAGGAGGAGGCATGGTGGCTGGGCTGCACGGCGCTGAGGCCAGCGCTCTGCAGCTCAAAATAAAGAACTCTATCTGGTGAGTAGCCTAGTAGACACAGTTCCCATTGATTGATCATGGTTCTTCTACACTACAATCAGCAGCGTGGTTCTACTACACCAGGCAGTGGTTATCAAAATGACCTATTTTCAAGGAACACCCCATAACTTTGAGCGTATACAATACAAATGGACCATAGTCCATAGTAGTGCTATCAGCTACTGCTTACTACTAGGCTACTACAACAGCAGCATGGTTCTGCATGCTTCTTCTACACGTAGGCGGCCTACACACTACAGCGTGGTGGTTTCATATTTTATAACCCCTACTGTTTATTTTTATTTTTACAGTAACATGGTTGGTTGCATGGTTGGCTATTATGGCTAATAACATGCAGCTGCAGGTTTCATGCTAAAAGGGCCAGGGCTTGCTTTGCACGCGCTGGTATGTCAGCTTGTTTGCTGTCATTGCATCCCCGCCCCATAGAGCGAGCACGCGCGCACGCACACACGCGCGCGCGCACGCACGCACGCACGCACACACACACACACACACACACACACACACACACACACACACACACACACACACACACACACACACACACACACACACACACACACACACACACATGCATGCATACTGTGTAGGCCTATATGATAGACTATTATCAAAGGCAACGCCACTATAATAAAATTGTATACTAGAAAAGCAGTTCCTGCAGAAACAGCATGGGCTTGCTGAAAATATAAACAAACTGTAAAATGTCTAAAATATTTTATTAGAAATAGTATTTGACTACTATTCAGGGTTTCCTGCAGGAAAAAGTCTTGACCAGGGGGGGATCTCATGGCGCAGAAATTTTTTGATAATTAATTAATTAATTTGAGTAATTAATTCACTTAATTTTTTATATTAATTCTTATTTTTGCCCTATAAAAAACACATGAATGTGCCCATGATGACGGAAAACACAACTACATGCTATCATCCACATTTATTCAACATTGAATAACTTATATTGCCGGTTCGCCACCAAAGGGTTAAAAAAATAGTGTGCACGCTGGTGTACGAATTCGTGCACAGTTGATGCACTATGCATGTACACGCTTTTCACAGCTTTCAAACAAAAAAATTCGCTTGGAAATCCGTTCAGGCATTCAGGAGATACCAGCCCTTATGTTTTCTTCAAATGTAAACAAACATGGCTGCCATGTTTGAAAGATAGGGTTGGTATGGGGGTTAAACATGCAATTTCGCGATCGCGATCATGCCTAGTACATTGTTGGAGGTCCAAAAAGTTTTTTTGAATTTTTTTTTTTTTTTTTTTTTTTTTATACCCTTGGGGGGGCGGGGGGGTTTTCTGGCCAGGCGGGGCGCCTGGCCTGTAAAGTGCTGCAGGAAACCCTGCTATTTCTACTGAGGAAATATTAATACTGGTTTGAAAATATAAATACATTGATCAGAAAAAAACATTTTAGTTAAAATTTTAGTTAATGTAACTATGAACATAATATAGCATTGAAACATTAACATTTGAAAGGAATAAACAGTGGTGTCACTGGTGTAAAATAACAAAAAATTCTGCATGCTGGAGTTACGACTGTTTAAAGCACAACCAATAGGAAGACAGAGGGGGTGGGGCTTCAGCAATTACAGCTTGTCCCTATTGGTCGTCTAAGTCCATAAACCGAGTTTCAAGGAAGACAGAGGGGGCGGGCTTTTGCAATTACACCCTGTCTTATAAGACCAACCACCAAGTTTGGGGCTTTTAGCATGCTGGGAACTGGAGATATGGCTGTTCAAAGCGCAGCCAATAGGAAGACAGAGGGGGCGGGGCTTCAGCAATTACAGCTCGTCCCCATTGGTGGTCTTAGTCCTGAAACCAATTTCCGAGACGGTAGCATGCTGTGAATTGCAGTTATGGCTGTTTAAAGCAAGCCCTCAGAACCACGTTAGAACGTTGAAGCAGTCAATATCCTACTAGCGAAAGCTGGACCGGCAGGCGGGGAGACTACATGCACGAGCATAAGAGCGCGCTGCTGGGGTCTGCCATAGGGTTCAATGGACATAGTTCGATGTTCGTGACGTAAGACGTTCGTCGACGTAAGAAAAATTGGCACACTTTTGTTTGCCAATTCCCCCACAATGCACCTGGATTCTCCCACAGTGCACCTGGATTCAGATTATTCCGGGTGCTTCAAACGCCACTGAGCAACTTGCATGGAAATGAATAGCTGGGGGCGGGATTGTCCGCTCTCTATTATGTATAATTACCTCTATCTATGGTTTAAAGTCCAGCCAATAGGAAGACAGGGGGCGGACCCCTGGGGGTGCGTGCGTGGGTGCGTGCGTACAGATATACTGCAGTTGGCAAATCCTCAAAGACCCCTGTGGGTCCCCAAACTGCAATTTGAGAACCTGCGATGGACCCTGGGGAAACCCCTTAAGGACCCCAGGGGGTGCCTGGACAGCACTTTGATATCCAGTTGGGAGGAGAGATGGAATGGTCTATGGAATGCTATGGGCCGGAAAATAACCCATCTACAAGCTCACAAAGTTTCACAGAGCAACTCGTTGTGAGCTTGTAGATCAAGTCAGTAATAGCCTTGCGTAGCCAGGCTTACTCATCTGCGAAGAGAAAAGCCTGGTGACAATATGAGGCAGAGACAGTTCTAGGAGGTGGGGCTGACATTTCCCGGAAGATGTCTTTTTTTCGGGCGCGTGGTGATTTTCCGATTGCCTTATAGTCCGAGAGACTTAAAAGCCGAAAGGCTGTTCAAATATGAGAGCTAGATTTTCAAGCTCACTGAAACTGAAACTATAACATGCCGATTTTCAAGCTCACTGAAACTATAACATGCCGCAGTTCACCTGAGAGCGCGCACACACACACACACACACACACACACACACACACACACACACACACACACACACGCGCGCACGCGCGCACACACGAAATCAATCAATCAATCAATCAATCAATCAAAAAGCCATAAAAGTTGGCCAAACCAATTAGTGCAAGAGCCACAGCTGGTCTGGACTCGCTAATAACTTTCCAGCTCCGCTCTCTCTCTCTCTGGGACATTGGATTTGGATCTCCGTGCCCTCGGATTTTCAGGCCGTCGGAATATCGAGATTTAGCCTTCTTTTCACAGTGCGGTGTTCCTGCAAATGTATTCCCCGCCGGAAAAAAATCTGGTCTACGTCTCCTGCACCGTCTGTTGCGCTCGCAATAAACAATATACAAACAAAAATATTGATTCAGGTGATGTTACACCTATTAAGAGCGAGTTAAGATAAGCTACAATCTATTTTAGTTTTTTCGCTGGGGAATGTAAACAGACCCGCACCGCATGACGTAACTTCCGTTAAACGCAGCACTTCCGCTAGAAATCTTGGAACCAAGCGTAATCAAGGCATATAAGCAGCACCTGTTGCAACTTGGCGTGAGCTTGCAGAACAGCCACTTTTGAGGTCTGTTTAAACAGACCACAGTCCGAACAAATGGCTAATTTGGCTATATCTCAAAAGTTAGGTTTTTACTGTGAGTGGCCTGAGACCTTGAGGTACAAAGTGTGCCATTTTGGTGTTGGTACGATCAAAAACGTGGTTATAAGAGCAAGTTAAGAAATGGTGTTTGTTTAAAAAAATCGAATTAAAATGGAGAAAGTGGATAATTCTTATGTTCTCATTCTGTATTATATGTCTCTGTGCTTCGGTAGTCACATTGTGTGAAAGAAGACAAGTATGGCTACATCTTGGCCAAAAACATGGCTTCACTCTATTAAGGATCTTTTCCTGTCTCTCCCCCAAAAACACCCTAACTTTGAACTGCGATTGCGACCGTGAACATATTCCACTACCGTTTGAACCACGAAAAAGTCCAAAGTTGTGTGAGCGTTTTAAAGTTTAAATCACGTTCCTACGCAAAAGTATGACAGAGTTACGAGGCTGCAAAGTGAGGTGCATTTGAAGGTTAGATCCCATAGATTCACTATGGGATGAAACATATTGAATAAAGTTAAATATTTCAAGAAGTATAAACTTTTTCAGAATTATTAAATCACCGGTGACAATTCTAAGATAGTTGAACATTTTAAAGTTTGAATGAGGTTCCAGGTGAAAGTATGAAGGAGTTATCACTTATCAGTTCGAAAATGCGCACTCATTGGCCTGCTGTGCCCTCTTGTCGTTTGTTTATTTGGTGCACTCTGTGCATTGTAGTTAGAAAATCCAGTGCACTGCGCCCCCTGTGTGCTCAGTGCACACACTGACGGACCCTACTCAGAAGTTGGAGTGTGGTGTTACACTGCGCTGTTTTGATTGGTTAATTTTCATGCCGGTGTCTCAAGCGTTTCTCAGCGGTGAACAATGGCGTAAGAAATTATAGCAAAATGCACCATTTGCGGCTTGATTGGTCCTTTGGGCTTTATTGTTACACAGTACACACGCATCAATGTGTAAACTAACAGCAGGTAGGCCAATGTTATGACTTAAATTACCTTTCAATAGCAATGTTACGTTAGCAACATAGCAACTGCTGCTTTTCAGAACGTTTTCCTTCAGAGTTCAGACTGAAAAAGCGCACAGCTGCCCCTTAACTGGTTGTTCGTAAATAAGCCACACTGAGTGCACTCTACAACGTCACCGCCCACTGCACTCACTAAACTGAGCACACAACCGGTGCGCATTTCCGAACGCACCCTTTGTCTGTTGTTAATGTTGACTTACAGTATGATGTGACATTGTAGCCCAGTGATTTTAAAAGAGGGGTCCGAGAGGATCTCCAGCGGGCCTTGAGGGCGTTACAAGGCGTCCCCAACCAGAGAAGTAGTTTAATTTTAGTATAATATATTTCACTTGAAATTAGTACAATACAAATATGTGTACTATTATGACCTTTAGGTCCCGTCCAGGCCTCCAGGGGTTCCCTGGCTAAACAGGTCCATTTGGTTCCATGTCTGTGTGGCCCAATCAATGCATACCAAACTGGGTGTGAGAATCATTCTAGATGGGGCTCCATCACCTAATGAAAGTCATTTTGTGGGTCCATGACACAAAGACGTGTTGTAGCCCATTTCCATCATAGTAAGGCAACCACAAATATTGAGTCAAGTCTGAGATAGTTTTTATTTTTATTTGGTGGGGCAGACAGACATACATACAGACAGACAGACAGACAGACAGACAGACAGACAGACAGACAGACAGACTACAGTATTTATTTATCCGAGTGCTTGTGCAGTGAAATGCAAGTTCATGTTATAAAAAGAAGGGCATAATGTGGAATTGGAGCCCCTCCCTCTCTGCTGCTCCTGTCGCACCGCAACTGTCTTGTTTACCTTTGGATTTATGAGACGTGTTTTCTTTTGTTTTGTTCTCTACGTTTCGCTTTCTTTTGTTTTCTTTCTTTTGTTTCCTTTCTATTGTTTTCTTGGTTTCATTTGTTTGCACTATTGCTATAGTTACAATTTAGACATTTAGCAGACACTCTTATCCAGAGCGACTTACAATAAGCAAGGCAAACAAATACAAAGAATGCAGAGAGTGTAGTGCAACAAGAGACTATGAGCTATATTTTCATCCATGCCTTACCCCTTATCCCTAAACTTCTTTGCCTTTTTTACTATTTTGATTTTTTTTTTAAATACTTCAAATAGACAATCTACAATGTAGATTCTACATCGACACGTTTTGAGTTTGTAGATCATCTATTTGAAATATTAAAATATGTTTTTCAAACTAGTATAAAATGGCAAATACTTTAGAGATAAGGGGTAAGGCATGGACAAAAATAGGGCCCCATGCATGTTCTAGTTATTCACAGTGAGCAATAACTAACAATTATCTGGGTGTTTGAACAAGTGCAGTTGTGTACAGTTGTTTGAAAAGAGGTTTATTTACTAGAAAGTCCACTCCTATATTGAACACCACAGGTGTGACCTTTATTCTACATAGTATTTCTTCGGCTGTGTCTCTGTCATCTGCATATTTGCTCAATTATAGAAAATCATCACCCGTAATCTGTCATAAACACTTCATAAGTTAAAACTGTCTGGTACACCTTAAAATCCTCAGTGTTAATTTAACCGAGAGAGGGTACAGATGGAACACACATATCTGTATATCTGTATCGGACATAAATGAACAGTGAGGATTTTACTGTGCAATGGTATTTCTTTCAGACTGTAAATAGGAGTAGATTTTGTTAGATGCCTCAAATTCTAAATTGCCTTGCTATGGTGAATATATTCTATTCAGCTGACACAGTATTATCATCATCTTTTGAGTCTACCACAAATCAGTTCAAACGTAATACATACATTATATACATATAATCATGTAAAATTGAAATGGCCAACAAAGGTTTCATTTGTCTGAGCAACATGAGTGGTAATGGTAAATGGTGTGTTTCTCCAAAGCACTTACAATGTGCATTCATTATTGTATTAACCATTCACACACATTCATACAACGATGGCAGAGGAAACCATGCAAGGCACCGCCTGCTCCAAAGGAGCAGAGTGTCTTGCTCAAAGACACTAAAGCCCAGGGGGAGAAGCGGACGCTCTACCTCCTATCTGATAGTGATTTATCCCAGACTTGTTCATTTAGAAAACCAGAGTGGACTGCAACACGAACTTAACATTTTGCCTAATGTATTTAAGGGCATGAATAACATGAACTAAAAAGTGACAAATATGCATTTAGCATGTTCTAAATATCAGTCAGGGGAAGGAAGCAGTTCAAATGATCATAATGTGTGGAATAACAACCCAGTGACAGCAACCTGAGCCCTTTGTGGCATCTTTATTCTGCTTCCTGTTATGTTTGTGAGTGTGTAGCCCCACGTGGATTGGTATTTAACCACCAAGTAAGTTATAATTCAATAGACTTGTGGCTCATTCCCACAATAAGTAACTTTTTGCCCATTACATTTTGGTTACTCAAAATAAGCCAAGGGATGTATGAGATCTTTGGCGTAGCTTGTTAATTACAGTGTAGTCCCAAGACATACAGTATATGTTAGAACTGTACAAACTTGTCAAGGGTTTGGCACAAAAACCAAGATAAACAAAATGCTTTGAGGAGTCAACTTATGTCTTCAAGTGTCATTCAGCGCACCTGGGAAACCTGATGTAGAAACGTGAAGTGATCTTGTGGTGTCCAATAGCAGTGTCTCTCTTGTGACATGTGTAGCATATGTTATTTTAACGTACATTCTGTGTCAGAGCAACAACTGGGCTATTCTGCAGATGACCCATTTAAGAATTAGGTCTAGAGCAGTGGTTGTTGAACATTTTCATATCAAGGACCAGCATATTGATACTGTATGTATTTGGCGGCAGACCTTCCTTTGAAAACATGTTGTGCCAGGGACTCCTATAACCGAAAAATCCAATTGCGTTTGAGTATTTTTAAGCTGTTCTTCATTTTGCTGGGTACCCCTTAGAACCCCTTCAAGGACCCTTGGTGTAGTAGACTGTAGCTTACCAATTTGCATGTCATTCTGCTTATGCATGCTAACCAGTGTTGACTGTTTTATGATGTCTAAATGTGCATAGATGCTTAGAACATCAGCTATTGCCATCATCCTGCTAACACATAAAATATGTTACTGTCTTAGCCTTGCCCTGCCCTGCCTCTACCTCACTTATGTTTGATTCAAACCCAGGTATTGGTCATGTTGAAGGGCATAGGTAGGCTGTCTTTTCTTAGGGGGAAAAAAAAATAAAAAAAAAAAAAAATATATATATATATATATAAATGAATGAATGTGTGTCAATCAACACTTTTGTGGTTACGCTTCTGTGATGAAGTGTGTCCCTTCTTCCTACAGGTGAATTTATTAAAAACTCACTATTGCTGACTGAAAAATAATCCCCTACTTCATGTTTAAATGAATTAGATAGTCAGTGGTTTAAAGAGTGAAAATCTATACTTTAAAATGGACTCTAATGACATACTGGGGGCCCAGATATGTATAATTCCTTCTGTGTGATCCAACATTAATGCAGTGTGTTACTGTCTATGTTTTTACATAATGACAACATGTGTTCTAGGTCTGAGATTGGGATATATGACCTGACAGGGAGGCTGGTTGTCGTGCCGGACATTCCAACGATTTATAAATAAATACAGTAGAGCTCATGTTACACTGAATACTAATTTATATTGTGTCTCTTTTCCCAGCAAATCTGTACAATCAAAAGTGGATAGCATTCTGGTGAGTATTCCAAATGGAATGTTAAATGTGTAAATCCTTGTGTTTGATCTTGACTGACTGGCTGACATGTGCGCCACTGCTAGCATTTGAGCTCTATGAACACTATGTCAAACACAGACCCATGCCTTCACGTTACCAGTAGCTCGGCTTTTAGACACTTTCAGCTTTGACTCCTTGATGAGGTCTGTCAGGTGACTTTTTTGCAAGAACTTTCAAAATGTTCACTTAAAAAAGGGAAAAATAGCCCATTCCCACTGGGCACGATAAAGATAATGATAATTATCGTTACGATCATTATCTCTGTGTTCACGGCGTTGCCATCCACTTCAATTGAGAACAATATTTGTTTTAATCTTCATCGCGCCTAGTGGAATGGGCCATTGGACACATCTTTAGAAATCAGCTTTGAATCACATTTAAAATCCTATTCACAAAACAAGAATTGACACACAGTCAATATAAAATCTGGTGGATTGGTGTGTTGAAGTTAGTGTAAAAAAAGTTTGAAAAAAAAAAATTAGAAAAAAAAAAAGTTTAGGTCCAAAAATGTGTTAAAAATCGACCTGATGGTGGCGCTATATGGGACAGATCCATGTCGATGAGATAAGTGTAGACATACTGTGTAGCGATTTGTGTGATTTTAGGGCAAAAACTGTAGGAGCAGTATTCAAAAATGTGTTTTAAAAAATTTGGCGGGGGTCCCTGGAGCTGCGGGGGTCCCTGGAAGGGTGGAGGTTGTGGATTGGCAGACAAGGATTGTGTGTGGAAAATTTCACATGGATAGGGGCAAAAAAGTGTGATGTGACGTGACAGACAGACTGACGGACAGACAGACAGACAGGCGGTGGAGGTTTTCATAGTAACTGCGACCTGACGGTCGCAATTATAATCATTAGTATTGTTTATTTTAATTATTATTATTAAGGAACTCTAGAAATCTCAGTTGGAACTGTTACCCCAGTGACCCGATGCTGGATAAGCGGTTGAAGATGGATGGATGGATGGATGGATTATTTTAGAGTAAGCTACTTTATTTACCATTATTGTGTACTCCGCCACATGGGGAGCAATCTTCAATTCAATCTTCAATTCAAAGAAGCTTTATTGGCATGAGAACACAAACGTTTACACAGTGGTGGAAAAAGTACCTACATTTTTATAATTAAGTAAAAGTATCAATTCTGCAATGTAGAATCACTCTGTTACAAGTAAAAGTCCAGAATTAAAAATGTACTTGAGTAAAAGTACAAAAGTATTGGTATCCAAATGTACTTAAAGTACCAAAAGTACTATAGCAGATCTACAAGCTCACAACGCGTCGCACCGCAATGCGTTGTGAGCTTGTAGATCGGCTATTTTCAAATAGCCTTGGTATAACATAGGGCTAAAGTGGTTTATGTATGTTTTAAACTTTAGTTATTGCTTTGTAGATTAGCATTATTGGGCTAAATGTAAAGACGCTACGCTGCGCCAACCGTGAATTCAACACAATCTGCTGTTGAGCAGTTTAACCAATTTGCTATGTACGTCTACACAAACGGTCAGATTACAAAGATAAATTGCTTAGTGAAGGCTCACGGATGTCACCATAGGGTACGCTCCAGCAGAATGTCCCGTAATGATCGTATTATTTAAAGAGGAGCATTTTAATCCGATCGGTCGTCGTTTCCTTAAAAAGGTATTAATGTATCTAAGTGCAGTACACCTCGCAACCGGTCGCATGGCTGAAAAACAACAGAAAATGACGTCTGATCGAATTAAAATGCTGTTTATTAAACAATACGAAAGATACGGGTAATTCTGCTTGAGCGTACCATACTGTGACATCTGTGAGACTTCAGTAAGCACTTTATCTTTGAAATAAGAACGTTTTTGTAGACGTACGTAGCAAATAGGTTTAACTGCTCAACACAAGGTTGAAGTGAATGTATTACGTGCGCAACAACGTGACTCGTGCCCTATCTAAATTGGTCGGGCTAACAGTGCTAAATGTAGCATAATCAGTGTTTGTGTAACTTCAGTTAGAAGGATAATCTGACGGTTCTGACAGACTTAACCTCCTCGCGTTGTGAGCTTGTAGAAGAGCAAAAATAGAGTTGGGTCGCCGTTTTATTCCATGATTAATTGTGTATAACATGCCTGCGTTAGCCTGCAGCTAGCGCTAGCTAGCGTTAGCCTGCAGCTAGCGCTAGCTAACGTTAGCGTTAGCCGTTAGCCACACATCCAGAATAGTCTAATAAGTCAATTTTCCAACGGCGAGTGAACGATTGCATTCCGTGTCCTTCATGGATTTTTTTCCCCCTGGCTGTCAATGTTTTTATTGTCCAAAAAGAAAACGTTCTGAACGTTAAAACTAGATAGTTTTACGATCATGACAATGTTGTCAATGCTAAGTCAATGCTAAGCAGGGACAACAAAGGACTGCTCGCATCTGGCTCAAGCAGGAAACGGAACGGATCCTTTTTTCCCAAACTCGAGAAGAAGAACAGCGCCAGAACAGCGCAAGGCCGCTCCCAATCATGAAACTAGCTCGGTTACCATGTGACATGGACAGCCAATAGGCAAATAGGTCGCCTAGGTCCCCTGAATGTCTCGTCACAAACGCACTTCTTTAATAAAATCTGTTCCACAGATTTAAAAATCTGTTTCCATGTCAGACTTGATGAAAACCAATCTGATTCCAATCTGGATAGACCAGAAATGGGCTGCCAGTCTGAACATAGCCTAAGCCACATCAGTAATGACAGGTGTGTTGATGTGTGTTGATGTGCTTTATGTTCTCTGGCTCCTGAGTGGAGCCACACACACACACACACACACACACACACACACACACACACACACACACACACACACACACACACACAGACACAGACACAGACAGACACACAGACACACACACACACACACACACACACACACACACACACACACACACATGCACGCCAGTACTATGCTGACAGTGAAAAAGGTTTATGTTCAGATATAGCTGCCTCATCCTATTAAGATATCATGTGTACACTGTCTGGATCATAAAACTCAGTTAGATACATTTGGTAAATGACATTTCCTTGGACCCTGCTGGATCCATGAGCAGTTACTGTAGCTATTATTGATTTAGCGGCACCAACTGACTGAGCCTGTTTTTTAAGCGTCGACAGTGCAAGCTAACAATGCGTAGCGTTGCAAGGTGTTGTGAGCTTGCAGATCTCGTATTTTCACAGAATGTTGGCCCCAGAATAGGGACGCTAGGATTCATGATGTGGTTATAACACAGCATAACACAGCCAATATGGACAAAAAACAAATAGTTCAGGATTTATTCAGGTTTTTATGGTCACTTTTATTGGTGTCTATTTTTAAAAGGATTGTCATTGGCATGTTGTTGATGAGCAACTCATTCCTAGATTATCTCTCCTCCCCATCGCTGAGGCTCAGTGTTGGAAGAAGTACTCCGATTTTGGACTTAAGTAAAAGTAACAATATTATAATATAATAATACAAAAATATTGTTACAAGTAAAAGTCCTGCATTCACAATTTAACACAACTCAAAGATTGGTATTAGCATCAATATATACTTTGTAGCAAAAGTAAATACTCATTATGCAAAATGGCCATTTTCGAGCGGTGGTCACAACGCTCCTATACGTGGCCGTGTGTGTGGGTATGTATATGTATGTATGTCTGTCTGTATGCGTCCGTGTCTGTATGTAGCCTGCAGTAACCTTTTCTGACCACACATGTTAAGGGAGGGGCGCTGTTGTTCAGACTCACATTCTCACACACACACACACGCACGCACGCACGCACGCATGCACGCACGCACGCACACACACACACACACACACACACACAGCCTCCACCGCTCAGTTCACACGAGTGTGATTTTTAATCATGTTATTGAACTATATTTATTGATAATTAACTCCTTTTTCTACAAGCTCATGAGCTCGTAGAATTTGTAGATCGTCTATTTTTGAAAATGTTTTGATTAATAATTTGATTGATTATATAAATCTGCAAAGTGAGTAATAACTAAAGCTGTCAAATAAATTTAGTGGAGTAAAAATATACAGCATTTGCCTCTTAGATGTAGTGGGGTATAAGTAAATATAGAAGTATCAAGGAATTGAAATACTCAAGCAAAGTAAACGTATCAAAATGTTTTACTTAAGAACTATGCTTAATGCACTTACAATAGTAGTTACTATCTACCACTGCTGAAGCTACTGACTGACCGACTGTTAACCTTAGCTTCATGGCGAGCCGTTGCTGTCCCTAGCAACAACTAAGCCAATAGAAAAATAGCAAGTAGAGAAGTTTAAGGGAGGATCATCTTTAATTAGAAACCAATAGCCGAGGAGCTGTGTGTGTGTGTGTGTGTGTGTGTGTGTGTGTGTGTGTGTGTGTGTGTGTGTGTGTGTGTGTGTGTGTGTGTGTGTGTGTGTGTGTGTGTGTGTGTGTGTGTGTGTGTGTGTGTGTGTGTGTGTGTGTGTGCATTCCATATAGCAGACCCAGTGTCTGGCCCTCAGTACAGTGAGCATGCAGGGGCCAGTCCTGATGAAACCGGTCTGGCATGTTTGCGTGCATCTATTTGTATGTGTGGAAAAGTTGAGATGTCTGCACGCAGCTACGGTATACATATAGCACATTAAGCCCTATATTACGGCCTCCTTTCCATTGCGCTCGTACTTTATTTACCATCGCCGTGGGGTGGAAACCTTGTATGTTCAAAACCTGTCACTTTTCAGGAAAAGGAAAACAAGAACCTGTGTTCCAATGATCCAATGTAGTTATTATTTAGTCCCAAGCTCTCTCTTGGTTCAATATTTACATAAACCCACAGACACACTTAACCACTTGCACTTTAAAAATGTTATAAAAATAGCAAAAAGAAAGAAAGAAGAAAAGCCACTCTACAAGCTCACAACGCACAGCGCTCTTGTACAACAAGGTAGGGCAGGGGTCTTCGACAGGGGGTCTGGGACCCCTAGGGGGTCCTCTGAGTTACTACAGGGGGTCCTCCAAATCTTCCAATACTTTTTATATTAACAACTTGAACCCTAGTGTCCATATTCTGAGAAGTGTAGCCAAAAATATCAGCACGAGGCGTTGTGAGCTTGTAGATCGGCTATTTTCGGCAAAGAGGTTTGGTGTAGAGGGGAAAAAAGAGCAGACTAAGTACAGAGTGAAAAAGGTCAAGTTTATTAGGTAATGATGGCTCAAGTGGTTAAATATCTGAAAACACAAATTGACATGAATCCAAAATACATTGATGATTGTGCTGTCAAACGATGAAACTATATGGAATCTATGAAAAGGTTTTGGGGGTCCCTGCTTCATCTCTCTCTCAACTAAGGGGTCCTTGGCCTGAAAACGCTGAAAGACCGCTGAGGTATAGGGCATTAATTTATAAAACACATATGTGGAGATACAAGGTTTCTTCTTTCTTTCTGTGCTCAGAGCTTCCTATTCACTCTGACAGTTGCTGTGTCGTCATTGTTTTGCATGATTATTTACAAACATTAGCGTAAAATAGTGATATTGAATTTGAATATACATTTCAGACACGAGATACGTAAATCATTCATCCTTTTTCTTCCCCCAAAAGATGCCAGGGCGGCCTGGTCTGGTGACCTCAATGTGTTACCACTTTTAGCCGTTGCACATCATAAATAAAAGCTTATTTACATACCGTCTGTAGGCTTAACTGCTGCTATCTGTATCACTGGCTACCGTATTCTTCTTACCTCAAGTGACATTCAGTTAGGGCTAAACCCTCAGGGCTCATTTAACTCTGAGAGTGTACAGATGGATCCAAATGGATCCCGTGGGGGAAATTCAGTTTTTCAGCTTCACCCAGCTGAGTGCTGCCCACAGAGGAGTGCGGAGGGGGGAGCGGTTAGGGGTAAAATGTCTTGCATTAGGGACACTTCGGCTCATTGCTGAGGGCTGGAATCGCCGTACCTGGAACCTCCGGGACCTCTGGAGTCCCAGACAGGCAGCTATGGTCCCATTCACTCCCATTGACAAATGACTATCTCCTCATGCGTTAGAGCAGTGGTTCTCCACCTTTTCAGGCCGCAACCCGCAAAATAATCATATTTTAAGTGGGAAGCCTCCCCCATCCCCTGATGAGCACTAAGAGTTGAGGAATTACATTTCGTATAACATGGTTCTATTGTGAAAATAGCAGATCTACATGAGGCGTTGTGAGCATGTAGATCGACTATTTTCACAATTTCTGCCCCTAATATTTGACAATTTGGTTTAATTTGTCATTTTAGAGGTATTAAAAAAATCCTTAAATTGTCACTTTAGAAATGTGCAGATACCCTCTATAATCTTAAACGTTATGTTGGTTTGTTTACTGTTGAGAGAGAAAACAATATTGCACATTAAGTTAATCATCTGGGGACCCCCCAAAATAACTTGGCTACCCCCGTAGGGGTCCCGACCCACAGGTTGAGAACCACTGCGTTAGAGGGACAATATCATTCATCAGAACCAGGGACGGGGAGTTTGTAGTTACAATGGATTATATACTGTCTGATCAAATTCATATGAATGAATGAAATATCTTATTGAATCAAGAAACTTAATTTGCATGTGACCAGATCGGATTTGTGCGTTCAGGCTGTGGTAATGATAGAGGCAGTATTAGGCAAATGGCATACATAATAATAATAAAGTAACCCCTCCACCACGGAGTCGAGGGGATTGATTGCACTGCTGGAGCGTCTCTACCATAAATGCTCAGCCAAGCTGGATCCAGTGGCTTAGACTCTATACAAACACTTACAGTATGGTTCAGGCTAGGGAAGCCTGGCAGGGAGGATGATCTTTGTTGCTGCACATATTCTATTGGGCTGGGGCAGCGCTAGATTTAGCGGGCAAGGTGACCCAGATTTAATTGTGTGGGGTCAAGGAATTGAAGACTTTGGGTATTCAACCCATTACCCAAAGGCCACAGAGTTATTTCTTATCCTTGATATATTACATAAAAACAGAACTTCTCTGGCAATGCTTAACAATCACAAATGTCAGGACTTCAGCCCAAGACCTGAGCTGGGAATAAACAGAAACGAGTCCTATGAGTCAGAGTCAAGAACAACAAGGACATCCTAGGACAAGGAGGCAATCCATCCATTAGGGAAGTTTGTTGAGGGCTACAATAAGGGGGGAAAATAAAAAATAAATACATAATAAATCTAATATGAATAATATCCAATGTGGGTAAGTTATCAAATCACACAATCAGAATCAATAAAATAAAATATACAGGCAGGTGAGCCAAGCAGTGGTTCTCAACCTTTTTTGGCCATTTTGTATAACACGGTTCTATTGTGAAAATAGCCGATCTACATATTTCTGCCTCACATGTTTGACAATTTGGCCAATGTTTAATTTGTAATTTTTGAGCTATTAAAAAGTCCTTAAATTGTCAATTTAGAAATGTGCTTATACCCTCTATACAGTTAAACTTTATGTTGGTTTGTTTACTGTTGAGTGAGAAAACAATATTGCACATCTGGGGACCCTCCAGAATAATTTGGGGACCCCCCTGGGGGTCTCGACTCACAGGTTGAGAACCACTGAGTTACAGTATGGTACAACAGCAGCAGTGGCAACGACTAAATTGGGTACAAATAATTGGCTAAAAGAAAACATTATCAACAAAACAAAAAAATAAATGTGATGTGAAAATCCTGAATTGCCATTGCAAAGAAAATTGCAATGGTGTGATAGTATCTGGGCAGCACCAGACACTATCACACACAGTGTGATAGTGTCTGGCTATGTGAGGCTAATGCATTGACAAGTGCAGATGATCTATTTTCACAATCTTTGTAATAGGGTTTAAGTGCTTCATTGTCTCTGCCAGGCCGAAGACCGTCCGTCCGTCCATCTGTGTACAGCTAGTATCTGTAAACGTTGGTCCGATCAATGTGAAACTGTGCACACACACTCCCTAGAGGCCAGAGCAGAACCTCAGCCTCAAATATTTTCACATTGTCCTGTTATAGCGCCACCTGAAGGCAGATTCTTATAGATTTTGTTCTGATCAACACTGATATGTCAAGATTTTTTATATTCAATCCTGAGTTTGCAGGAGTGGTCCGTATTGAAATAAACGTAGCATCCGATTGCTATGAAACTTCACATTCTTATTGGCCTGCTTTTTGAAAATGTTTTGCTACTACTTTTACAGATTTTGTCCAAACATCACACACATTGGTACATATTATCTTTGTATTATGTCATTAAGACAGACCTGTCTACCTGGTGGAGACGTGTGCTCTGAGGAGCACATTGTTCTATATTAAGGATGATGAAACATGATGACACGCTGCACACGCATGATATCTGGAAGGGTCTCACTGACCAGTTACTGGACACCTGCATACTTGTGTACCGACGTACCGTCAGACTCACCACCACAGTACCACACAGTGAGATCTGAAATGTTTGTCATCATATAGGATACACTATCTATTATGAAATACATTTGATACTACAACACGATATCATGTTGCCTATTCACTTTGAAGGTTATTAGAAGGACTGATGGCCATTTTGTAGCTCAGGTTGTTATCCCTCCCAGTGAGTGCGTGCGTTCGTGGGTACATGCGTACGTTTGAGACAGTGAGAGGGAGAGGGAGAAGCTGACAGAGCGAGAGAGCATTAGCACATAACCTATTCTCCATGTCTTTGATTCTGTATCCTCTGCCTTGTCTGTCACTTTGCCAGACAAGCCAGGGCTTTTCTGTTTAATTTTAGTTGCTTGCGTTTGTCAGTTCATGGCTACTAGCCTAGTAGTAGTAGGGCCGGGGAAACACATCCACATGCTTGGATGGGTTTTCTTTTTTATATCGTCGGACACAAATCTGGTTGAGTTCTTTTTTATATAAATATTGAACCAATGAAAAGTATTAACAGGAGCTTGTGACTAAATAGTAACGTAGTCACAATCCATTGGAACAGCACAAGTTTTGGAGGTTTATCAGTTGACGATATTTAGAATCCCTACGGTGTGGGATACGTTGAGTGGGTTTACTTGTTTTTCTGTCTGCCGGCATAAAGTTAATCGTGTAGGAGCTGTCCATGGTGGCACACAGTAGTAATACCTAAATGAAACACACCTAGGGCCGTCACGAGTGTGAAATCTTACTTGACGATGAATGGTCACTCAAATAATTGCTATTAATGATTTAATGGTGTTTCCATTTCTGTTTGGCTTTTAGGCCTCGTAAACTAAGGATGCACAGGGCAGTTATGACAAATAACCAATAAATAACAAACGGAAAAGAAAAACATGAATAGTGGATCGATCTATATGCTCAAAACATGTACACATTTTGAGCTTGTAGATCTGCTTATCACACGGCTACTCGATAAAAAAATGTTACTTTATTAAAAATAGTTCAGTATATCGTCACTGTCGGGCAGAAACCTCGTATCTTTAAGTTTCAAATGTGTACATCTTTTGCCCTGCTTCATCATACAAGACCATCGCACAAAACTAGTGAAAACAGCCGATCTATATGTGCTTGTAGATCTGCTGTTTTCACTAGTTTAGTACATTTTATAGATGATAAATACAAAACGAACGGTTTTGGACATACATGGTTTCCACCCGACAACGACGATATATTAGTTTATACTGAAAATACATTCAGAATAAAATAACAAATAATTAAAAGGTTATAAGATATGAACTTGTCTTGTCTCTCTTTTTCTGTAGCAAGATGTGGAGAAGTTTACGGACATTGAAAAACTCTACCTCTACCTTAAACTGCCTTCTGGTCCAAGCCCCAGCAGTGATAAAAGGTAAATTTATTTTACACCCTGTTGTTTAAAAATACAACTTGGGATGATGTGGAATATACTGTATACTGTATGTATTTGTGTGTGTTTCTTGCAAGTGTGACATTAATAAAGACTGAGCAACTACATGCATTGCATATTTACTGCCTAAAATGCATAAACCTTTTACTAACAAGCTGCCAGAGACCAGAGTCCGGCCTCTGGACTTCTCTTCCCTGTCTGGGAACTCCCCAATCTGCTCATAGCTGCTGGCTTTGATCCTGCTTGGAGGCATTGTTCCCTATCACAACAACTGTATATCTGCTAACATGTAACAAAAACGGCTTTAGGGTTTCATGCCTCTTTAAGCCCCTTGTACACAGAGGCTGAAAAAGTATAAAAAAAGGCGCACTTTTCTATGACCTCTTGCACACTACTCCCAAAGCCGTTCGGCAAGGGGCTATTTTTTTTTTATCTAACCCATTTTGATTCCTGTGTTTTGCCTTAAATTCAAGAATTTAACTAATGTTTTTGACACAATCTTGTGCCAAAATGACACTGGACATACATTTATTAACCCATTTAGACCGGGTACGCATTATTAAGCATTATTTTATGATTTAACTATTAAAAAATAGCAGATATACAAGCTTGTAGATCTGCTATTTTTGAAAAATCATGAAAATGTGTGCAAGTTTGAGCTTGTATATCAGCTATTTTTCAGTAACTAAAGTATAAAATAATCCCAAGCCTAAATGGTTTAATGTACAGGCCATTTCAATAAACATTGTTGCGGTACTTCCATGTTTTCTTCTTTTTTTTTCTTTTAATGAATTTTGGGAATCACAATTCTAACCATAGACAGGCCAGATGTGTCTCCAAACAGACCACTAAAATGACTGTCATTCTGTGGTGTCTCTTTTGTGTTGTTGTGACAGTGAGCAGAGTTCCATGTCATCCAGCAGAACCCAGCAGGTTCACGCCTTCAACTGGATCTGCAACAACCTGGAGGAACATCCAGAGACCTCTCTGCCCAAGCAGGAGGTCTATGATGAATACAAGTATGTACTGTACACACACACACACACACACACACGCACACACACACACACACACACACACGCACGCACGCACGCACGCACGCACGCACGCACGCACGCACGCACGCACGCACGCACGCACACACACACACACACACACACACACACACACACACACACACACATACATACACGCACTTCAACACGGTTTTTATATGACGTGATCTTTGGCCTCTATTAGACGAAAACAGGCTTCACTATAAACGGCTAAGAGCCGTTTAGTTTTCATTTTTTATGTGGTCTTTAGATGAAAACGCAATTTGTCCATAAACGCGGTAATTTGCATGCCAGGTCGCTAGGTGGCGCATGTCGCCATGACCGCACTGCCCAAGTTCCGTTCTCTGGTCCTCCTCAGTAGAGATGGGATTTATGGCTCTTTGAAGTGAGCCGAATCTCTGGGATCCGTTCCTTTCAAAGAGCCGTTCAAAAGACTGGCTCATTCTAGTCACTAGTTGTAGTTACTTTGTAGATTTTGATTATAATTATCACTTATACATTAACCCTATATACATTTATTTCGGATATAATAGGTAGCCTACATAGGCCTACCTGCCATTTGAAAATAGCCGATCTACAAGCTGTGAGCTTGTAGATCTGCTATTTTCAAATGTTTTTTTCTCCCTACATTTTATTCATTGGAAAAATTGTGAAATGGAACGTTTTGCATAATGAGTACTTTCTAGCTACTATTAGTAGCCTACTTTAACTACATTTTGATACCAATACTTTGATATTTTTACTCAAGTAGCCTACATTTTTTATTCTAAACTTCAACTTGTGGCAGAGTATTTCTACATTGTTGTACCTTTCCCACCACTGTTGTTCATTAGAAAGGAACGGCTCCCTATACTGCAAACCGGATCCCATCGTTCATATCAAAGAGCCGTTCAAAAGACTCGATTCGTTCGCGAACATCCCGCCTCTACTCCTCAGTCAGTCAACACAACTCACTGCCGTCACACAGCACAGGCAGACTGGCTGGCTGGCTAACTAAAAATGCTTAAAAAGTTTGTTCCAGACGGTCGGAACAGACACATGTACCATACACACTCCGGGACTATATTTATTCCTTATGATACGATACAGAAAAAGGCATTCACTTCACGTTTCGTTTCAACACAGAGGACTGGAGTCAATGCCTTTACTGCAGCTTATGGAGGGGATGATGATGATTACATACAGACGGCGACGAGCTATAGATGTTGGATCGTGTCATGATAAACATTATAGGCTACTGTCGCTATTTTCAGCGTCGGCTATTTTTGCAGTTGTCTGCTATTTTCACAACGCACCGCGACGCGTTGTGAGCTTGTAGATCGGCTATTTTCACAACGCACCGCGACGCGTTGTGAGCTTGTAGATCGGCTATTTTCACAACGCACCGCGACGCGTTGTGAGCTTGTAGATCGGCTATTTTCACAACGCACCGCGACGCGCTGTGAGCTTGTAGATCGGCTATTTTCACAACGCACCGCAACGCATTGTTGTGAGCTTGTAGATCGGCTATTTTCAAATAGCTACGGTATAAATTAGGGCTAACGTTAGCAAATAAATGTACTTAATAGTTACTTTACAGTTTACACCACTGAACTGATGTTTAAAACGCAATTAAATTGCTCTTCATTAAGGTACAGTATGAGTATGAGCTCAAAGCTATTTATCATAGTGGAATAAAATGAAGGGGGGAAAAAAAGACGATATATTCGTCAATCGCCGATTATTTGTATGACAATTAATCATCTGACAGCCCTATTAGGACGTCCCACATCTTATCATTTTCAGTGGTTTGCTGCGTTTACGGTATTTAGATGAAAGCGGGAGATACAAAGCGTTTTTACCTTTTCCACTTTCAAAGGGGGTTTCACTATGTTACGGTTTCACCCCCCGAAGACGCCATTTTCGTCTAAATGACCCCCCACAAACGAATATAAACCATTACGTTTACAGTGAACCGCGTTTTCGTCTAATAGGGGCCTATGATTCCCCTATGGGGATAACAATACAACAAATAACAATGTGAATCTGGGTAATAGCGCCATCTAGCAGCAGTGACGTCAGGACATGAGAGCTCTATGACATGCCCAAAATAGACACAGAAGGTTGAAATGGTTAGTGCATCAACCCCTTTCTGAAGCCATTGACCACTTGTAAAGTTCTTTTAATGTTCGTCTCACTTAGGAATCCTTCCAAGATTTTTTGAAAAACCTGTGTTTCAATGTCAGCAATCTGGCCGGCCATCGTCAAAGAAAAGGTCCTTTTCACTTAACTGGAGCTCAGTTAGTCTGTTCTTGAGAGACTACTATGTCAGTGGTTCTCAAACCTTTTCACGTGAAGGACCCCCAAACTGATATTTATTTGGCCAAGGACCCGCATCTCAAAATATCTAGTTCCAGGGACCACCCAGAAGCAAAATTCGAGTTACAAACGTTCGCTCTAAAAATACATATATTCAAAGATTTGCACACATTTTCACGACTTTTTTTTCTCCAAAAATAGCAGATCTACAAGCTCGCAGCGCGGCACTCGGTGCCGCGCTGTGAGCTTGTATATCTGCTATTTTTCAACAGTTAAAGCAGTCAATAATTCTAGGCCTAAATGGGTTTTAAATACTGTAAAAGGTATATTTATTTTATAATGAATTAATTAGTGGTGTGTTTTTCTTTTTCCAGGATGTCAAAGTTAGTTCCAGATGAAGCAGCGATATAAATAGAAGCTACACGCATGCTAATTACTGTCAACCATGTGTTGGTAACATGAGAAGGGGAAACTCTCTGAGACAGTCATTGAAATGCTACGGCACCGTTATGTAACCTGTCTTTTTTACCCAACTCAAAAATATTGGCACTCTGAACAACTTCAACCTGACGTCCCTACTGTATGTACTGTAATTATAGGTGAATGTGTTTGGGGGGGCTTTCAGGAAGGAAGTGGCCACACATCCAAAGCTAACTTTTCTTCCCCCTAATTTTTAAAAGTGCCTCCAACATTAAAAACACCAACTTTTACTGTACTCTCTGCCCCTTTAATCTGGACTGATATATGTAGAGTAGGATATACAGTATGTATACATACACTGTGTGCGTGGGTAGAAGAAATGTCAATGGTATGAGGCAGTTAAAATAGCTGCAGATATAGGAGCACATACTGTATATACTGTAGCTACAGCAATAGAATAGTAACAGACACAGTATATGCATGAGGCTAAAATAGTTGCAGCGCCATTGCAAGTGATGTTTGGTTTATGCAAATTGACATATGTCAAGTTCATTGCCAGAGGCAACAGCTTTAACCATGATTGTGCTAATATAATACAAGTATATCTGATCTTTGTTCATCCACACTTAAATGAAATGGGGAAAAAAAATAATTGTTTAAGTGATGTTACCGTTTACAACCAGACATTTATGAGGGTTGACAGTAATTCACTATAAGGCACTGTGATAATACATCAGATAATACATCAGATTAAATTATGACTGACGTGATTTTATTTCATTAAGTGTATAAGATCCTTAATTTAACTCTGACCAAGTATAAATTGGTGTAAAATAAATATTTTGACCTAAGCCCTTCATTGTACAACAAATAGTAAAAGGTCAAGTAAAAAGTTATTTTCACCATTATTGGAAACATTAAAAATTAATACAATAATTGACACATGTTGAAATACTAGGGAGACCAGGGTCAATGTGATTTAATGAACACTGTATAAATGTCTGAATGTCGTGCCTTAATGGTGAATGTGTCTTTCAGGAGCTACTGTGACAATCTCAACTACCATCCGCTGAGTGCTGCAGACTTTGGCAAAATCATGAAAAATGTTTTCCCCAACATGAAGGCACGTCGACTCGGCATGAGAGGGAAATCAAAATATCCTTTACTGCATGGGTCTTCAACAGGGGGTCCGGGACCCCTAGGGGGTCCCCAGAGTTACTACAGGGGGTCCTACAAGTCTTTGAGTGATAGAAACTTTTTTACTCCTTTTTTATATTTACCACTTGAACCCTAACGTCCATATTCTGAGAACTTTAGCCAAAAATAGCAGATCTACAAGCTCACAACGCCTCGCGCTGCAAGGAGTTGTGAGCTTGTAGATCGGCTATTTTCGACAAAGAGGTTTTGTGTAGAGGGGAAAAAAGAGCACACTAAGTACAGAGTGAAAGGTCAAGTTTATTATGTATTGAAGGTCCAAGTGGTTAAATATCTGAGAACACAAATTGACCCGAATCCAACATACACTGATAATTGGGCTGTCAAACAATGAAACTATATGGAATCTATGAACAGGGTGTGGGGGTCCCTGCTTCATCTATTTCTCAACTAAGGGATCCTTGGCCTGAAAACGTTGAAGACCCCTGCTTTACTGCATGGGTCTTCAACAGGGGGTCCGGGACCTATCTTTGTGTGATAGGAACCTTTTTCGAATGTAATTTACATCAACCACTTGAACACTAGCATCCCAAATCTGGGGGAACCATTCACCGAAAAGCTATTTGTTGATCAGATATCTTCGGCGAAAGAGGTTTGGTGAAGGGAGAAAAGATCAGACCAAGTACAGAGCCCAAAGGTCAAGTTTACTCTGTATTGAGGGTTTAAATGGTTAAATGTCTGAAAATACAGAAAATATGGATTTACACAACACTGAAAGACAGCGCTGCCAAACAATTCTATAGAATTATTCTATGAATTTTATACAATATAATACTGTATGTGGACCCCTGCTTTGCTGGGATGGTTTGTAACAATGTGGCCTCCGTGACCTTCTCCCAGACCATCTGCTGTAGCACTTCATAAAGTCTCTAAATATAGATGCTAAATGAATTCATATCAAGTCACCCTCTCTGTGTCTGGAGAACAGCGCTCACAGCACACAGCCACTGGGGGGAATTACTGTGATCTTGACCTTCACCAGGGTTCCATTAGTGAAAAGACACAGAGGGGTGGAATGGTTTCTTATAAGCCCTATGAATATTTCATGCGACAAATACCAAAATAATTGCTGTTCTACAAAAGCTCTTAACATTGTGAGCTTGTACACATACTTTCTTCTATTATATTTAAGAGTAAAACATTTTTTGAAACATAATGAAGATTTTCCCAAAATATGGACGGGACAATTTAAATTTAAATTAATAATTCATAAATATCAAACATATCAGACAGTCTACATCCCCCCAAAGGGATAAAACACTGGCCCCACCGGACATAAGAATGAATGACAGGGATTGGGGGGAGGGGGGATTCATCCCCAGATTCCCCACCCACTACATTCACCTTTGACCTTCAGAATACATACGTATGTGAATCAAGGTTGTATTCTCAACCTCATAGCATAGACTGCAGAGCTTCCAATGAATGAATTCTTATATTACTGAATTATTATTATTGGCCGAGGTGAGTTCATGGCGTATGTATTTTAATGAGTTGGGGTGTGGACAAAATGCCATTTTAAAATGGTGTGCCTGTGTGCATGTAGTATTTTGGTTTTACATGTTATTCCTTTCAGAAATAGGCTGGACCTTGTTTATGCGCGTTGCCAGGGGCAACTGAAATTCGATATATGTGAAACATGTTGAACACAGTGCGTCTCTCTGTCTAGCCACGCACACACGCACACATACACGCGCACACACAAAAACACAAACACAAACACACACACACACACACACACACACACACACACACACACACACACACACACACACGTCACACACACACACACACACACACTTTATATACCATATAATAATATACCGTATTTCTCCAAATAGTAGCCTGGGCTTTTAGGTTCAAAATCGATTTGAACCCCTGCCGGGTTATTGGTGCCCGGCAGCTGTTTGCGATACTTATTTAAGTCCATTTGAATGGCAGGCGATGCACAAAACGGTGTCAGACCCCCGGTGGGTATTTGGTACCCGGCGGCTATTTGCCCCCGTGCCATTATTTGGAAATATACGGTAATACAATTTATGATTTGTCATCGTATCACAGTGACAAGATCATTTCTAGTTGGCAAGCAGTGACATAAGTTAATTAGGCATCCTCATGTCTGAGCAGACTTAGTGGATCATTCAGGGCCTTATTAAACTGATTGGTTTGTTTTTACCTTAACGTCTAACCTACATATTGCTACAGTGGACTGAGAAAGAGACCGTTTGTTCACATGCCCTCACTACCCAACCTGGATCTACATAAAGCTATGGATGGAGTAAGTCAGTCAGTCTTTCTGTCCGTCTGTCTGTCCGTCCGTCCGTCTGTCTGTCTGTCTGTCTGTCTGTCTGTCTGTCTGTCTGTCTGTCTGTCAGAAGTTCGCTTGTGAGCTTGTAGATCTGTTGTTTTCAGAGCGCAACCAAACGTAATATTACTTGTCTTTTATTTCTACGGTATCTCTTCTCCACTAACCCTCCCTCCCTAACATTTTAATCTAGTTTTTAGACAAAATTGTAAATATATGTTTAGTTTTCGTCGGTGAAAGTTAGTCGAATTATTTTTGTCATAGTTTTAGTCGATGAAATGAACGCTGGTTCCTTTACAAACACACTTGCCTCACCTTCCTCATCTTGTCATACATGCTATTTTTGAAAAGTTTTGAAAATGTGTGCAAATCTTTGAATATATGTATTTTTTAAGCAAACGTTTGTCACTCAAATTTTGCTTCTGGGGTGTCCCTGGCCCTTAACATGAAAAAGTTTGAGCACCACTTACATAGAAACATAGGTTTAAAAAAAAAAACCTTCAAAGACTTCAAAGACACATTTTCACGATTTTTCAAAAATAGCAGATCTACAAGCTCGCAGCGCGGCACTCGGTGCCGCGTTGTGAGCTTGTGTATCTGCTATTTTTCAATAGTTAAAGGCAAGCACAATATAACGCAGTGAATCCCTGTACCCAGGGCCCAGAATTTGGTGCGACACCCCTGCATACATGTAACCCTCATTCATGTGTGTGTGTGTGTGTGTGTGTGTGTGTGTGTGTGTGTGTGTGTGTGACGTCCCGCAGCAGCAGTGTGACAGTGTGGAGTCGTCAGGCCAGCTCCCCGGCAGCATGAAGGAGGAGGTGCAGAGCGCAGCCTGTGGGCTGGTGTGTGAGTGGGCCCAGAAGGTGCTGAGTCGCCAGTTCGATGCCGTGGAAGATCTGGCTCGGTTTCTACTCAACAGCCACTACATCAGCAACAAGTCCATGGCAGCTCTCACCATCATGACCGCTACAAACACAGGTAGGGGAAAGACGGCAACGCTGAGTCTCTGTGCCTCTTTGTGTTAGGGAAATGGTGAAATAGGGAAATAGCAGCACCTAGTGGCAGCAGCTTCTTACTGATCCAATTTTTTTTAAAGATTTGTTTTGGGGCTTTTATGCCTTTATTGATAGGACAGTAGACTGACAGGAAATGGGGGAGAGATGAGGAGTGACATGCAGCAAAGGTCGTCCGGATTGGGAATCGAACCGGCGACACCGTCAGGCATCAATGCCTATGTGGCAATGCCTATGTGGTATGCGCCTGGACCAGTAGGCCAGCGGGCGCCACTTACTGATCCTATTTTAAAGCCTAATCATACAGAATAGCGCGGCACTCGGTGCCGCAAGCTTGTAGTCATGAAAAGTCATGAAAATATGTGCAAATCTTTGAAAATATGTATTTTTTAAGCACACATTTCTAACTCAAAGTTGGCTTCTGGGGGTCCCTGGAACTAAATATTTTGAGATGGGGGTCGGTCCATAGCCAAAAACATATAATTTTGGGGTTCCTTGACATGAAAACGTTTGAGCACAACTGACATATAAACAGTTTAAAAAAAATAATAATAACCTTAGAAGGATTTAGGAGACACTTAGAATCGGGTCGAAATATTCAAAGACTTGCACAAATGTTCAAGATTTTTCAAAAATAGCAGATCTACAAGCTCGCAGCGCGGCACTCAGTGCCTCGCTGTGAGCTTGTATATCTGCTATTTTTCAATAGTTGAAGCATAAAATGTTACGTAATGGTGTGTACCCGGTCTTAATGTGTTAAAGTGAATCACCCTGCTTCCTGTCTGCAGGGGCAGAGTCGCCACAGATGACCTCGGCGTTCGTGCCCACCACGGCGGAGAGCCACTCCTTCCAGCCACAGGCGTCCACGCTGCCCTCCCCCTCCATCGACGCTAAGCAGCAGCTGCAGCGCAAGATCCACCGGAAGCAGCAGGAGCAGAAGCTGCAGTCGCCGCTGCCGCTGCCCGGAGGCGACAATCAGGCCAAGAAGGCGGACGAGGGGACGCCGACTGCGACCGGCGCCGCTGCGCGCGACAGCCCCCGCCTCCTGTCACCGCAGCCCACCATCGGCATCGTGGTGGCCGCTGTTCCCAGCCCCGTCACGGTAATACGCAACGCCATACAGCCAAAGTTGTCAACCTATAAGTCAGTGGTTCTCAACCTTTTCAGGCCGCGACCCCCAAAAGAATCATATTTTAACTGGGGACCCCCCCACCCTGACAAGCACTAAGAGTTGAGGCGATACATTTTGTATAACACAGTTCTATTTTCTCAATGTTTAATTTGTCCTTTTAGTGGTATTAAAAAGTCTTTAAATGTGTCACTTTAGAAATGTACAGATACCCTCTATACACTTAAACTTTATTTTGGTTTGATTACTGTTGAGTGAGAACAGTGTTGCACATTAAGCTAATCATCTGGGGACCCCGCAAAATAATTTGGGGGTCCCGACCCACAGGTTGAGATTTGAGAACCACTGACCTAAGGAACCCACGATTCCTTCTGAATGAGGGGCTCTCACACTTTCAAGAGTTTAAGAAATGTTCAAGAATAGCCACACTGCAAGCTTGTATATCTGCTTTTTTTAATAGCCAATGCAAAAATCTAAAATGACACGGATGCTTACCCGGTTTTAGTGGGTTAACTGCTTTCAGCCTGGTTCCCCGTCCCCTGATTTGGGCATGTCTTCCTAGTAGGGATGTTCCTAGCGACTAATTTCACTGACGTGTACACGACAATTTTGAAACCGAATATTCGAATATCCGAAAATTAATTGATGAATTTATTTATTGACATTAACACACAGAAAATAGCCAAAATTTAGCACATTTCGATCTATTAGGCTAAACCTCATTCATTTGAAAAAGATATCAAGAGTATATGAAAGCCTTTTAATAATGTTTAAACTATTGGAATCTGCTCCAAAATAATTAATTACATCACCAGTGAGAGACGTAAAACTAGGTCAAATACCAATTAACACCCCAGCAGCGCACCACAAGCAGCTGGACTGACTGGACTCGTGAAGCGACCTGCTCATCTCTCATCAATGTTACGTTAAACCATTATTTATGGCATTCGCAGCCAACTTATGATTGAGACTACTTTCTCCATGTTCTCACCTCAAAATGGATTATTCTTCAGATGAGCGGATCACACTGATGGATCATGGAGCAGGCAATAGCCTACTCGAGCCGAGGTAACGAGTGATTCACATCCAGTCGCCTTTATTGGATTTGATTTCTCCATCAAAGCACTCAGACAAACTTTGCATCATAGCAAGTTTTAAAAGTAATGAATGATGAATGATGCTCAATCACTCAATGTAGGCCTACTCATGTTGAAGCAGCAGAAAGACAGACAGACAGTCTGCTGCTGCTGCTGCTGCTGCTGCCGCTGAATGCTGCTGCCAGCGTTCAGCGTGCACCCGCTGTGGGTAATCGTGACCACTTAACAGTTTGACAGTCAGGCTCCGCAAATAACCCATGGTAATTCTTAAGTTGCTTATTTTACTTGTTAAAGCAACCTTTTATTATAAAGAAATAACATTAATATGGGTGCAAGATTCAAATGTTGAATAAAGTTCATATCTCAATAATAAAAAATATATTTAATAGAATAATCGAATTTTATTTACAAACCGAATAGTGGGATCAGCCCTGTTTAGTCGGATAACCGAATAATCGTGCACATCCCTACTTCCTGGGCAAGAATTTCTAAAATAGCTAAAACAGCCAATGTACAAGCTGACAACGCATGGAGCTTGTACATGGGCTGTTATTCGCCACAAGAAAATCTCATGTGTCTCATGTGGTTAAGGTTTCAAGCTGAAATCCAGACATTTCATGTATGGACCCCTGACCCCTGACCCCGTGACCCCTGAATGAGCTGAGAAATGTTTGCAGTTAAGCTATAACGCCAAGCACGTTTGGGAAGGCTAGTGTTATTTCCATTTGAGCTTCATGCAATACCACCAGTGAACCAGTAGGTGTCCTACCTGACCACAGGATATACATTAAAGCCCCCACAATTGTTATTTTGTATTAACATATGCTACCATACAGATTGGTTCAAAATGAACTTGTAGCTTTAAGTTGCTTTCAACATTTACTCTCTATGGTGGTAGTGTCAAAACCTGTGCTTAGCTATATACGGTACCGGTATATGTATTGCCATGGCAAAAAATAAATGTTACTAAATTCAAATAAGTTAAAGGCAAGCATATATTGATGAGGGTATAGTTTCTTATTGTTTTTGTAATTAGTTGTTCATGTCCACAGCAGGAATGATTCATGTGCAACATTCATATACATTCTCACCACTGTTGTTTTACCAGAACCGGCATTCTGGCTTCCATGCTGAATGGTGATCATGTTTAGTTCAATGGCAAATTGTAACCATAGACAAGAAAAATAAATACATAAAAGATAATAAAATAAAATAAAATAATGCTCAGGGTAAACTGATAAAGGTTGTGTTAGTAAATGTTTCACCTATAGCATGCTCAAAATAGGGAGGCCAGGTTAAAAGTAGTTATGTCTGTCTGTGGGTTTTATAAATATTGAACCAATGAAAAGTATTAACAAGAGCTTGTGACAAAGATTATAACTACTGGAATACGTAGCGTTGTTCCGACGTCTCGTTACTCCGACGTTGCGTTTGTCCGACTCTCCCCATCTCTATCCCTAACCGCACGCGTAGCCACGCAGTCGGACTAATGAGACGTCAGGCTTTCATAATCCTCTGCTTGATGTAAATCTCTGGCGGTATCTTCCCACTGCAGGTCCAGAGGAACAGGCAGCTGATGTCTCCCAGTCCAGTGGGAACGGGGCCTGTCAACTTCCAGGTGTTAACCCCGACCGTTCAGCCTGTGAGACTGAGCCCCAAGATGCCCCAGAACATCCTGTACAGTCCGACGGGAGACCGCACGGCTCGCCAGCGATACGCCCAGATCTTACCCAAACCCTCTGCCACAAGTGCCATCACGCTGCGGTCGCCTCCAGCCATGCTCATAGCCAACAGCCCCATTAAGACGGTGATACCTACTTGTCACGTGACCTCCGTCAACGTGGTCAAAATGACGACCGTGACCCTGGCGCCCAACACCAGCTCCACCGCTACCTCCATCACTAGCAGCAGCGTGAGGCCTGCCTCTGCCGGCCTTAACACGTCTAGAGTCACAGAGGAGTTCAGGCCTCGTTCTCAGCTTAGGAGTGGGTCTGCAGCACCCGTTTTGGCACCCGTAGCCAGGCCAGAGTGGGCGACTATCACTACTCCCGTTGACGTGGAGATGGAAGCCATACATGAGAATAGCCAGGTCAATAGTGTTAGTAGAGAAGGAGCCTTGGCTCCTAGGAGTGGAGGAGCCGTACAGAGGGCCGCCAGTGTCCCCACACTTCAAAGGAGGGGCTCCCTGGTACTGGAGGAAATGTCACGGCCCTCCTCTACTCTTAACACTGTGGTAGTTACAGGTAGCAGCAATAAAAACACCAGTAATGAAAGCCCCTTGAACTCGCCAATCCCTGCTCAGAATACCAGACCTGTCTCAGGGATTAATGGCACAGCGACACCATCATCAGTTAAGGAGGGTTTCCTGTCCACCAAAGGCCCTAGGAAGCGCTCAGGCCTCAGTCCAGTGTCTCACCTCTCTCCAGTTAAGAGAGTTTTTATCTCCCAACAACCATTAGGGGGCTGCGATGAGCTTAGACACAGGGTTAGTGCCTCTCCGAGGAATCCCCACAGACCAGTAGCTTTACTTAGACCAGAAAGTGCTCCAGCCATCGGCAGGTTTCCTATGAAATTGAACTTGACCGTGGCCACTCAAGGTCTCGCAAACTCTCCAATCAGAGCCAGTGGTTTCCAGACTGTTGCCAAAACACAGAGCTCCACACAGAGGACAAACACCGCCAGTGTTATGGAAACACCTCAGCACCAGCATCACAGCACTGACCCGCAGGGGGAGCTCATGAGCGCCATGTCCACTGAAAGGGAGCTGGAAGGAGGTCAACGTGGCCACATGTTTATCCAGCATGTGGAGCAAGGTGGAGTCACGCAGCCGCTGCATTTACTGGGTCAGGCTGCAGCCTCCGGTCAGCTGGCCGCGCACACAGAGCTGGACTACTTTCCCTTCAACGACGATGACATGACCCAGGACAGCATCGTGGAGGAGCTGGTGCAGATGGAGGAGCAGATGAAGCTCAACAACATGCAGGAATTCGGGAACTGCGGCGTGCTGCAAGGTCAGCCGGCTGCCATGCAGGGCGCCGCCATGTCGTCCGGTCAAACGATGACGTCGTTCTACCACTCGGCGAGCAGCAGCAGTGCCCCGATGCAGACCCCCACCCCCACCCCCACCCCTACACCCACCTCTGAAATGATGGGCGGAGCCCAGGGCTTGACCAGAGAGAGCCCGTACTCCCGCATGGCCTCCACCACCCCGGTGGACAGTGCCCTGGGGAGCAGTCGTCACACCCCCGTCGGCACCCCCCACTCCAACTGCAGCAGCACGGTGCCCCAGAGCCCGGTGGAGTGCAGGAACCCCTTTGCGTTCACGCCCATCAACTCCAGCATCACAGCTTACCATGACAACAACATGGTGTCCAGTAGCCCCGTCAAGCCCATGCAGCGGCCCACGGCGACCCACCCGGACAAGGCCAAGCTGGACTGGATGAACAGCAGCTACAACAACGGCAGCGGAATCAACAACCTACCTAGTTACCAAGACCTCGTCGACGACCACTTCCAAAAGCCCCACGCCTTCGCCATCCCCAGCCAGTCCTGCCATTCTCAGGCCAGGCACAACGACGGCCATTTTGGCCGTCTGACCCCTGTCTCCCCCGTGCAGCAGCAGGCTAGCATGAGCAAGCAGGAGGGCTTCGCTGTGCCCACGCCCTTAGATAACAAAGCCACCAGTGGCTCGTCTCCGGCGGTGGCGTTCCGGTGCCGCAGTGTGAGCCCTGCTGTGCGCCAGCGGAACCTGAGCGGGAGCACGGGAAACCCTGCCTGTCCCAGTGTCCCCCGGTCAGTGGTGTCTCCCTTAAATTCCCCCGTGACCCCAGAGGTGCTGAACATCTTCGCCAACAGTCAACCCAACGCCGGCATGACCAGCGCGGCGCAGAGGAGCCACTCCGTGCCAGTTAACGTCATGATGCAAACCGAGGTACCGCCCAACATGCAGGGCCAGCAACTCAGCAACCAGAAAATCACTGACGTACTACTGAGCAAGATGGACGGTGACTGTGATGACTCTGTAAGGGGTCTGGGCGTCAATAATGTCCACTCAAGCTACACTGCATGTATGAACCTCACTCAGATCCTGGAGTCTGACCCCAGTATGCCCTGCACTGCCAAACACTCTGCCAACGCATACAACTTTCACAAGACAAATTACCTCATGAAAAATGCAACGGGTGAAAGGTTTCTCACTGAAGGTCAAAGCCGAGCTGCAGAGCAGCAAGGCCTACAGACTGTACTGCCACAGCTGCAACAGCACCAAAACCAACAGCAAATGCAACAGCAACAAAACCAACAGCAATTGCAACAGCAACAAAACCAACATCAATTGCAACACCAACAAAACCAACAGCAATTGCAACAGCAACAAAACCAACAGCAAATGCAACAGCAACAAAACCAACAGCAAATGCAACAGCAACAAAACCAGCAGCAAATGCAACAGCAACAAAACCAGCAGCAAATGCAAGGCCACCAAAACCAACACCAAGGCCAGCCTTCACCACTGCTGCAACAGCAGCAAGGCCAGCCTATGTTGCTTCAACAACACCAACACCAAAACCAACAGCTACATTTCAGCACTAGTGTAAAAGAGCTTCTATCCAACAGCCTTCATCCCGGCAACCAGCTTGTGGAGGAAGTGTCAGAACTCAATGCCGGCGGGGCAGGGTTCCCAGGTGAAGTCAGGATGACCTCTGACCTCTCTGGTAACATCAATGACCTGAACACTTTGGACACGAACCTTCTGTTTGACCCCGGTCAACAACAAGGACAGTATGGTGACACCACGCCCGAGGAACTGATGAACGATCCGCTGTTTCAGCAGATCTGTAACGAGACGGCAAATTCAAGCGGATTTGATTGGCTGGAAAGCAAAGACCATCCGACTGTTGGACTGATGGGTTGAACATGGTTTGCTTTTGTTTTGTACATTTTACACTGTTTATATGTTGTTATTGGTGTTTATTGGTTAATTTATATTGAAGCATTGAAGCAACACTTTTGCCTGATTATAGGTTGCGTGCCGGTGTCGCGCAATAATAATAATAGCAAGTAGTCAAATTGCCCTTTAAGTGCTGAAACACTCTGAGTTAAATGCTGGTCATCTCTCTCTCCTCAGAGAACAAAACACTGTTTAGTTAAAGAGGCAGATATACTTTAAAAGAGCTTAGTGGATTAATGTTTTTGTCCGTTTGCATGATTCATTTATTTTTAAGTATTTATTTAATAGCAGTAACTGAAATGTTTTCCAGAGCCATACATTAGCCTATGTAAACTTGCATTTGGAATTACAGGGCTGCTGTTCAGGATTATAACCTGTATATATACAATGATTTGGGCATTTGTGCTGGTTTTGATCTCTTTTACATTTTTAATATAGTTTTGAGTCTAATTGAAGAATAAGCTGCAAAATGGAAGACATGTTAAAAAATAATTGCACTACTTTTATCATAATATATAATGATAACTAGTGGCTTCAGAGTATGATGAAGCTTCTTCTTTTCAGCTTGGCCTGAATAAGTGTTGATACGTTAATATTTCAGGGAGTATTAGGTGTCATGGTAACAACAATATAGAGTATGACTGATGGGTTTTTGATGAGTTACATTACTAACTTAAATACAGTATTAAATACTATAGAAGTCTAATGACTTGAATATAGTAATTGTATGAAACAGTGCTCAGACTTAAAATACCGTATTAAAACAGGCAGAATACGTTTTGCCGTATAATGTTCATAATCCAAACCACTGCTCAATGTGGATATTAATCAGACTGTTTATAACTTAACTTTATTCATATCATTTCCACATATCTGTTTTTACAACCAGTACAAACCAGTCCGCCTCAAACTTTCAATGTCCGTTACATGTCCGCCAAGTTTGCTTTAGCAGTAATTGAAAGATACGTAATACTGGAATTACATTTTGTACCGTTTATTGATCGAGAGAATGGTAAATAAGTCCTTCCAACTGCCACAGTTGATTGTTAATAGGCAGTGCATCTTCCAAAACAGTGCGCTGTGTCCTACCCAACAACAAGGCCTAAATGTCTCCTCCAACCAATGCACATGTACTAGCTTGTATTAACATACTCTACCATACAGATTGGTTCAAATAATGTTTTATTCATTAAAATAAGTCCAAGATTGTACCTTTAACTTATGCATTTAAACAAATCTCCTGCTGATGCCTCACATTGGTTTAGCTTGATGCAAAAAAAGAAGATATTCAGTGCCTTTATTGCTTTTCAAGTCTTTTAAATTTATACGCATATGATTAAGAGAAATACTATTGATTTGAATGAAAATTTAAGGGACATAATTTATATGGAGGGATCTAGTTAATTGATCTTCACTACAGACAGGGTCAGTGATTTGTGTCAAACATGACATCTCTTCAGTATTCTTATGAACTTGGGAGTTTGAAAGTTGGAAAATAAGGCTAGACAAATATTGAACAGGTTTTAAGGAGTAATCATTATTAGTTCATATCTATAAATAATTAGTATAGTGTATTAAAGAAATGATATAATGAAAATATAAAATAATCATGATTTATTAAAAGCACTGTGACTGCAATCCTGACTTGCAAAAATGGCTAGTAGCATGTGGTATAGTTGCAATGATCATTTTGTGATAACTATTTAAGTGCATTTAAATATATAAAAAAAGGGCAATACGTTTGGTGATATCCGTAATATTTATCAAAATGCTATGACAATTACTAATGCAGTTTATATATTATCTCTTCTTTGAAACAATGCACTACTTTTGGTTTGGATGATGAAGGCATGTTTTTTTGGATAATAAAAAATGCGTAACGACAAAGTATGGAGAATCAACTGCATGCAGCTTGTGTAATGTATTTACTGTGTGTACAGTATATGAAGCATGAAGCTCACTGACTATGACATGACTAAAAAGGTTGTAATGTACAGTAGTTGTTTGGGAACTATTGGAGCCTTATGTTCATACCAAAGAAAAACTGGTGAACATGATCTAGAACAGCACAGTGTTTCATTCAAAGGACCACCTCAACCATTTTAAACCTTCACAAAATTGGTCCTCGCTAATGCTCATTACAAGATGGCACCATTTCTGTCTACTCGTTTCAGAAGAACAGTCCTGCCTAGAAGTGACATCATCCGTCACAGGCTGGTTTGGTCATTTCAAACAAGATTTTATTTTTATTTTATTAAAGCAAGAACGGCTTCATTCGGAGAATGGCTTCTAATTCAGTATGCCACAGTGACTTTCCAGGAAGACGACGACTGTAGTTTCTATTGGCTTGGAAACCCCATTGATCATTAGTATCATTAGTACTGTAGACAGGTTTCTGAACTGTCCACAGCCCACCAATGAGATGCGGAGTGAGTAGATAGAAATGACGCCATGTTATAATTAACATTACTGAAGACCAATTATATAAAGATAAAGTTGGAAATGAATGAAGTGCTGATTTAAATGTTCTAACTAAGAAACATTCAAGTGCTATGTAGCTAGTTAGCTATGTGTGTATTGCCATACATATTCTTTCCTATGAAAAGAAGAACCCAAAGGAAAATGAGTGAAAATGGCAACTTATTTCTAGTACTGGACAATGCTGAAATCAATGTATCAGGACAATAATAAAAATGACTTTGTTTACTCTTGTTAATCATTTTGTAGCTCCAGTTGACGAAACCATTTCAAAGATCTAAGACACTGTATGTTATTAGATATTCTGATAGTGATATTCGAAGTCATTTATTGTGTGTGTGTGTGTGTGTGTGTGTGCGCGCGCGTGCGTACGTACGCATGTGCAGTCATATAGCCTAATCGTTGTACAAGTTTTGCTGTATTTTGTTTGTTCCTGTTGTTGGAAATGTGATTTCTTTGAGTGCCCTGATCATATTAACATACTGTATAAACTTGTTGTCAGCCATGTGCTCTTGTCAAATCATCTAATTTACTATGTTAAAATAGTTTATACTAAGTGAGAAAATATAGCTGAGTATAATGGCAGAATGTGATTCAGAGAGTGTACAAATGGAACCACATGCAATTAACACTGAAGAGTTTACAATGGAGAAAAAACTTTACTGAATAATTAAACCCACCCCCTAAAATGTTTATTTTAAAAAAGGTCTTAAGAGAAGGAAAAGTGATTATACTGTAGATTAAAAAAGGATGAGCACTGGATGTTTTACTTTGAGTGCACGTGTTTGAGTGCACATGTTTTGTACAGAATTTGGAATGACTTTGTTGAAAACCAATTGTGTCTTTTGGTAATTGTATAGGTAACCGTGTGTTCTATTATTTGATGTTAAACTGTTTTAGAAATATACTCATTTCATAATATAGTTTATAAATCAGCTCTTTTAATTTTGATATTTTAACCACATGAACTCTACCATAGCATCCCTATTCTAGGGTCAGGGTGAAAATAGCCACACCTACAACTTAAAGGAGTAGTTCACCCCCAAAATGACTTTTTTTCTATTGATTAGTCACACCATGGAGACTAGAGTTCAATAATATTTTTTGGTTTTTGTCACATTCCTAAGACAAAAATGTGATAGCAATAAATTTACCCCCATTGATTCCGGATGGTGACCCGTTTCGAAACGGGTCACCATCCGGAATCAATGGGGGTAAATTTACTCAAATCAAATTTTTGTCTTAGGAATGCGACAAAAACCAAAAAATATTATTGAACTCTACTCTCCATGGTGTGACTAATCAATAGAAAAAAAGTCATTTTGGGGGTGAACTACTCCTTTAAGCTCACAATGCTTGCATTGTCGTTGTAGCCGCATTGTGAGCTTGTATTGGTTATTTTCAGCGAAGAGATTTGGTGTAGAGAGAAAAAAGGAGCAGGCATAGAGCCCTGTGGGACCCCGGTGGTTAATATGTATTTGTGAAAAGGTTTTCCTTTTCCTTTTTAAAAGGCCATTTTGAAATAAGCACTGTTTGTACCCAAAATGAAGACATTAGCCGTCCTGTACTTTAGGACCAGGTACAGTACTGTAAAGGATGTGTCATAACTGCTGTGTTGTTGTTGCTGTGGTCAGTGTACTCCACATTTCACTTGTTTGGTCATTTTGTTGCATTTCAGCAAATATGCTTTTCTAAATGTAACTGCTCACTGATTTTTAAACTGGGTTTTAAAACCAATAAACTTTTGTAAGGACATCAATGTGTTTTAGTCAAATGTTTTGAAATATTGACTATACTGTCAATCGTCAAAGAAAAGGTCCTTTTCATTTGAACTTTGTCTGTTCTTCAGAGATTACTATACTGTAGACACACTTGGATGGAACAGAAAATAATGCACCTGAATAGGTAACACCTTGCAAGAATCCAACAACATCATGGAATTGTCCGTTACTGTTGGCTAGTACAGTATGTTTAAATATTGAGAACTGTCACTTTTAAATACTGATTGTAGCATAATGAAGAATGTGTCGTCAATATAGGACAATATGCTCCATATGAAGTTTGAGTTAGTGAAACATATTCATCAGATATATAAACAGCAGCAAGTGTAAAAATCACAGTTGTGTGTGTTTGGTTAAATAACAGGTGTAAAAAAAAAAAAACAATTTCATGTTTATGTTTAAATAGCATGTGTAAAATCACAGTTTCATGTGTAGCCTGCAGCCTGTCAGCATGACTGACTTACTTGACTTAAACCCTTTTGCTCTTAGGGGAGCATAGGTCATTCATGAACTTCCTCTAGCTGGTTTGGTGTTGGGCAATCTTCTCTGCTTCCTTCCAAGATGTTCCTTTTTCCTTGAGTTCCGCCTCAACAGACCTTTTCCAGCTGTTTCTGGGTCTTCCTGGTGTCGTTTTCACCTGGGGGGCCTGCCTGATTGTGTTGGACGATGGTTTTCTCAAGGTGTGCCCGATCCAGCCCCATTTCCTGTGTTAAATTTGGGTTTCACCTTTGTTAGGCTCCTGGTTGGTCCCTGACTGACCAACCAGCAGGCTCTATCTGCCTTGTCCCGCCCTGGTTCCGCCTTTTTTATGTTGAATTAGCTAAAACATAATTTTTTGAGAAATAAAAACATTTAAAAGCATGCTGATTCACTATGCTGCCACTGAGCAGCTCCAATTGACTGAAACAAAGTTTGAAATTAGAATTGAGCACACAGAATAACAATATGAAGCAACTGAATTAACATGGCAGTGGATGGAATGTCCCACTATATGTCCCTCCAAGACACAGCAACCAATGGGTGTGGAGAGGGGCAGGACAATGGGCGGGACTTGACAAAGGGTGGTTCTTGTGTGGTTTGCCAGAGTTCTTTGTTTGTGATGGTGTTAGGCCAGTAAATTCATGACAGTGACATGTAAAGTGACAGTGAGGAGTGAGGACATTTTTCCACCAAAAGAACTTTGGTTCTAGAACTGGTTCTGTTCTAGATTCTTGGAACCTTGGTGCTTTCACGGAACCGGTGGCCATTTTTTGGTTCCAGTTCCGAGCCAACTTTTAGGGTTCTGAACCAATTAATTTTCAGTGGAAACACTCTGAACTGGTTCAATATTAGCAGTGAAAAAATAACTGAACCAGTTCAACCCTGGTGGAAAAGGGGCCTCGATGTCACCAATTCAGGAAATTTGCCAGTTCAAGGAAGAGAGAGAAGGAAAAGAATAGAGAGAAAAAGAAACAATCAGATATACAATGTCCAGGTGCATGGTTTAATATAATAACAAAAACATAGCAGTGAATACAAACGCAGGAGGCCAAAAAGCTTCTTGTGTAGAGAAACATATCCAGCCGGGTCAGCAGGTGTAAAATCAGTTTCCTGTGCATGGATAAGAACCAGTATAACCAAGAACCCTGAGAACAAGTGTAAAAGACACACATCCCAGATCTGGGATGCATTCTGCATTTCAAGGGACGGGTTGGGTAGGTCTAGAGTAGACCTACCAACCCAACCATCCCTTCAAATACCAAATCATTCCTTATTCGGAAACTAAAAGACATGTCCCTTATTGAACTGATAAGGGACATACTTTGTTCCTTATAGTTTTGGGAATCAATCAATGACACATATTTTACAAGTTCTCACAGCTCATAAACATACATAGGGTTAGGGTTAGTTACTATAGGCCTAATAAAGGTTGTTAAACCTTCTAGACTTAGTAAACCTGATCTGAGTAGTCTCTTGGACAACTTTGTTACTCATACACCTAAATGTCTTAGCCAAAAATAAAGTAAAATAGTAAAATCTATAAGCTCACAACGTGTGCCAGCGCATTCATTGTGAGCTTGTAGATCGGCACGCGTTGTGAGCTTGTAGATCGGCTATTTTTGCAGAATGTTCGCCCCCAGAATATGAGGTTCAAGTGGTTATTAAAATGGTACATAATATACAGTGAAACGAGTAAGACGCCTCAGGGCGACATGCGACCTCGCCCTAAAGGGCGAGGGCAATTCTTGGCCATCTGGCCAGTGATGTATATCGGACCAGTTACCCATATATGGAGACCCCTGGTACCCAAATATGGAGATCCATGTACTGTATATGGTACATCCCTTTTATGCCCATACATGGAGATCCCTGTCTGAACCAGCCACACAGATATGGGCTGTCTTCCTCCATATATGGGCATTCCCATATGAAGTCCTGTTAGATATGAGCTTAATATTGATGACATCAGGGATCTCCATATATGGGCATAAAAGGGATTCTGTTAGAGTGGTTTCCATGACATCACAACATACAATCCCTTTTATGCCCATACATGGAGATCCCTATCTGAACAAGCCACACAGATATGGGCCATGTCTTGGTCAGCTGGCCAGTGATGTATATCGATGACATCAGGGATCTTCAATTATGGGCATAAAAGGGATTATGGGGAATACCCATATATGGACTTTTACATAGGTGATGTCACCTGTGATATCACCTGTGATGTCACAGTGATGTGTCAGGGGAACCACAGTGTCAGGCGTGACCTGCAGATACGCGGATAAGTGGACAAGATGTGCACACCGTCGCAACAATGTCTTTAGACGTCTGGCGTCTTTTATCTTGGTGGGTGTCCCTTATTTGTAATACAGGTAAGACTGGTTGACAATCCTACTAATCCCTATTTCTGGGCCGAACATTCAGCAAAAATAGCTGTGTGTGCACACGCGCCCATGTGCACACAGGGGCAAGGTCGCTTCAGTGCTTCTCATCCTTAGGGCGTCTTACTGGTGTGTGTGTGTGTGTGTGTGTGTGTGTGTGTGTGTGTGTGTGTGTGTGTGTGTGTGTGTGTGTGTATATGTATATATATATATATATATATATATATATATATATATATATATATATACACATATATATATGTATATAGGCTATATATATATATATATATATATATATATATATATATATATATATATATTTTTTTTTTTTTTTTTTTTTTTTGCATTAGTAGCCTATGTATAAAAAAAAGCGATTCACGATTATTTGGTCAATTAAAAAACTAAATCTATTGCTGACAGGCAAAATAAATAAATAAATAAATAAATATAATAATAATAAAAAAATACTGTATAGTTTGCTTGCAGCCAATAATTGTCCAATGTCCCTTGCTGCAGTTATTCTGTCACCACTGACTGTAAATGACACAAGTGGACCTGTCGTGAGAGGAAGAGGAGTGGCAGAGGGCATGGGGAGGAGGCGGAGGAGGAAGAGGACAGGAGGAGGAGGTTGGAGTAGGAGGATGGGCTGAAGTGACGACGGAACTCAACTGAAGAAGTGTACTTTCCTAAAAACAAGATACTAGGTTAGTTCGGTTGTCTTTAGGCAACCATTCATCTGAAATAAACTAAATCGAACATCATTCGTCGATCGATCATCTCTTCTACTTGATCATTATTTGATCACATTGATCTTCGGGGTGGGGAGGAGGAGGAGAGGATATGGCTGCACTCACACCACCCGAGATCCGAGGACTTGTGACAGACGAGGTAATAACGACAGACAAACCGCACTTCTTTTATGGCTAATGCCTCAATCATGTTTTCACGAATGTTAGCCTGTCAGCTAATAGAGGTTAACAATGAAGCTAGATTAACACGATTAACACCAATAACTATAGATTATATGCGTCCTGCGTAATTAAGTAGCCTACAGTTATAACAGGATCTTTACAAATATCATGTCACTCACTCGTGACTCGTGATTTGTCGCAAAAAACTCATGCTTGATATTGGGTGTCTCTTGTCAAAATGAACAGAATAGATCTTCAAGCGCAACCAAGTGCCACGGACGCGTTGTTGGGAAGAGTGGAGATCATGTAGATCTGTTCTTTTATGACAAGCACACACCGTCCTACTACGGAGTATAAAGTAGACTTGATGTTTTGGTTAGATAGAGCTCACAGCTATGCTAATGCTAGCTATTATAGCCACCATAAATCAACTCCACAGGTCACATTCTGTAATTAGTTAACACGGCCTGGTTAACCAGTAACATACATCATGATCTAATAACTCTGCAGTTACCACACACACACACACACACACACACACACACACACACACACACACACACACACACACACACACACACACACACACACACAGTAGTCAGTCACACACACAGTAGTCACACACACAACACACACACACACACAGTAGTCACACACACACACACACACACACACACACACACACACACACACACACACACACACACACACACACACACACACACACACACACACACACCAGGGCTGCCAACATTGGAGATTCCAGGAGATAACTGAATGTCAACAACAGCCCCCCCCCCTGTCATTTTAACTAAAAACGTTGTGAGCTTGGAAATGGGCAATTTGTGCTGAATGTTTGTACCAGAATAGGGACACTGGGTTCAATGTTCAAGGTGCTCTAAGTTGTTAGATCTTGTGCAGATACAGTACACTGTCTACACCACAGTATGGGTAAAAGTCATTTTTGTCAGGTTTCTTGGAGCAGCATAACTTTAAAGGAGTAGTTCACCCCCAAAATGACCTTTTTTCTATTGATTACTCATGCCATGGAGACTTTGTAAATACCCCCATTGATTCCGGTTGGGGACCCGAATGCATTTGGGTCCCCATGGGAGTAATCAATAGAAAAAAAGTCATTTTGGGGGTGAACTACTCCTTTAATGGTTAGGGTTAGGTGGGCGGGAAACACAGAACCCAGGGAACGTAGAACCTGGGGAACATAGATATGCTCCCATTATTATAATCTATTTAGAAATTAGTATTTGACAATTTATACAGAAAATGAGCTTTTCAATGGGAGCACTGTGAATTTACAGTATGCTGGGTGACACCAGCAGTGTGACCAGTGTGGTCAAGAATGGCGTTTTTATCTTTTCACTGGGAGTTGAAAAAGGTTTAACTTTGGGTGTTTAATTGGATGAGCATTTTAGAAGAGCGCCTTCCGTTTTCACTTCAGCAGGGAAAATAACACATGAGTGAGTGTACAGACTGGACATAGACTTAGCCTTAACAATATGTCAGAAATAACCTCCGGTTTGGACAGGCTTGCCGAACTAGGTCGGAGAGTCAGGACATCTGCCCATGCGAGTACAGTACAGTCACAGCTATTGGTAAACCATAAACATGCTTATTTTACTTATCAACACTACAGGTCAAAATCTGTAACTTAGTCTGCATCTAGAAAATGTTGATAGAAACATATTTTTTGGTTCAGAAATGTCAGCACATTTCTGTGGTTTGCAGAAATGTAAAATGCTAAGAAAACACACAACTCAACTCATTGGTACAAGACTGTGTACCTAAATGCCTCCAAATGCAGAATAATTATAATTTCCATGGTGCATTTCAAGACATTTTTCTAGCATAGGCTGAAAGAGCAAGTACTGTCGCTACGGGCTGTGATTGTTATCACTGAACCTGTATGCTTGGTTGACTTTGAAGTAGGAAATTACTCTGGTTTTCATTCATCAGCTTGCCCAGGCCTAATGATTATAGTATACATCAGCCATTTTTATTTTATATTAAGTAATGCCATTTTTGTTGTCATTTAAGGAGGACTCTAGAATCCTGAGAGTGAAACTTATTGCTGGAATCGGACTGGCCAAGAAAGATATACTTGGAGCCAGGTAAGTCTATATTCTATGTTAAAACAAACATTTGTATCGTTTATTCTAGTATGATCATATACAGTATATCATGTACATGCAGTTATATATTATCATATGTCCAAAACTGTTACTTTTCACGATTCAAATTCAAAAACAGCAAAAGTAGCAGATCTACAAGCTCGATACGTGTCGTTTTGCGCTGCTGTTTGAGCTTTTGTATCTGCTACTTTTAATACTTTTGTGTGACGCTGTAGTATGATCAAGTAGGACGTTAATTTATGAAAAAGAAAAAGTAGAATATGGAGGTTTCAGCCCGTCAGAAACAATATTCTACTGCAACCTATTGCTTTGTTTTAATGTTTCTGAACTATGCCTGTTGTTGTTGTTGCTGCTGCAGTGACCCATATGTCAGACTGTCCCTCTATGATCCCATCAATGGAGAATTAACAAGTCTTCAGACTAAAACAAAAAAGAAGGTGAGTATCGGCTGACAAAGAAATTGCAGTTTTGGGTTATTAGTATTACTGGGTTGGTATTTAACATTCATTTATATTTCTTCTTGCATATCTGAAGACGTTGGACCCAAAATGGAATGAAGAATTCTATTTCAGAGTGAGTGATTTATTTTATTTGTATTATCTATTATTAAAGCTTTAGGGGTGCAACAGTTAATCAAACTAATCTGTGTAATCATTTCAAAATAATAATAATCGATAATCAAAATACAACGCATCACGATGCAAAATGTTGTGAGCTTGTACAGTAGATCTGCTACTTTTGGTACGTTTGCATGATATCCTTGCACGGCCAAATATAAAATAGGGCTTTAAGTGGTTAATCAGACTTTTTTTCTCTCGATTCGTTGATATATAAAACCGAAATTGCTGTCCAAAGAATTTGCTTCTTGATTATTCGAGAAAGAAACAGCGGTGGTCTCTTTCTTGAGAGGTGGTCAAGAATCAAGAGGGGTTTATTTGTGCCCAGTGAGTCTGCCATTAGCATGGCGCCCAGGGAGCAGTTAGGGGTTAAGTGTCTTGTTAAGTGTCCCAGAGGAAACGTCGATACATAGACAGGGCGAGTGGGGGGCCAACCAGCAACCTTTAATTCCCAGATGCCCTCTCCACCACTAATCTATGCCTACTAATTACATTATCGGGCAAACTGTATTTACCCGGGAATTACATGTAACTAAGAAGGAACTGTGCCATTAGCAAGCTATGCACCCAAAAAAAAGCACCATTTTAAGTCTGTAACATTAATTCCATGTCATTGTGTGCTATCAGCTTGCTATAAAGCTTATTAAAAATTAAAGTACATTGATCAGTTTGCTAAATTACAGGGGTAGATCTAAATGTAGGCTTACAATGTCTTACATATTTATTTTATGAGCGCTTGTGCCTGTGTAAAACAATAACATCTCGGTCAGTCTCTACAAGGAAGTCCAGCTAGCTCAAACTGTGGTTAGCGTTTAATTCAGATTATTTTTGTCAGATTAGATCTTGGGCTCTATTGTTGTGCTTTTCCTTGGCAGAGAGACTGCTACACTCCCCTTTTAACCTTTCCAGATAAACTAATACAGTTCTGCAAAATTAACAACAACTAGCCCTTACCCGTTCAAAGATATGAGCTCCGAAATGATGTGCAGTGTGTGGGTTATGGGGTGTGCACTGTGCACACAGTATATGAGGGATGGAAAGTAACTTTAACTGGTGCTTGCATGATAATATGTAGGAGCATCAATGTACGAAATACCCGTTTTGTTTAATGGCTACAGAGATACTGTGTCGTCGTCCCCCAGCCCGCCCGCCCACCCGCCTGCACACACACCCGCCTGCCTGCACACACACACACACACACACACACACACACACACACACACACACACACACACACACACACACACACAAACACACACACACACACACACACACACACACACAGAGCTGGTTAAACATGTTGCCTCATGCTAGATGCAGAATAGATATGCCTCATGCTAGATGCAGAATAGATAGTAGATACACCCTAAAAATGCTAATATACAGCATATGATGTGTGAAAGTGACAAACGGGCTTCACAGTTATGTCAGGTGTGTTCATATGCTAATGGTGATGCAATTTCAGATCAATTGCTCCAGCCACTGAGGAGAAACACTGTTTCAGACAGACAGACAGACACTCACTCAGACATTCGGAAAATTATATGTTAGACTAGCCCTTACCAAAATGATGTGCAGTGTGTGGGGTATGGGATGTGCACTGTGCATACAGTATATGAGGGATGGAAAGTAACTGTAACTGGTGCTTGCATGATAATATGTAGGAGCATCAATGTAAGAAATACCCGTTTCGTTTAATGGCTACCCGTTCAAAGATGTGTGCTCCAAAATATACTGTGCAGAGTGCAGTGTTGGGAAAGTTCACTTTAAAAACAAACTAGTTCAAGTTCAAGTTCAGAACTTCTAAAATGAACTAGTTAATTTTTAGTTCATAATTCCCCATTATGAACTAAAGTTCATGGTTCCCCAAAATGAACTACATAGTTCTTTTTTAGTTCTTTTTTTAACCATATTTTTTTTATACTTTTGGCTATTCAAAAAAAAAAAAAAAAAAAGGAAAAAAGAAAAAAAGGAAAAAAAATATATATATAAAGGTCTATATATAAATGTTTAGACGTTGCTGCATGCTATTATTTGTCAAAATTATTGACTCAGCCCATATAGAACCACACACAGCAATAATTTCATCCAACTTAACATTGAGGTGCCCACAATATTTATGTGCCCACTGCCTAGTTCCCAGTATTCCTGCACCCTTATTGTGAAGGGCTGAATGTAATAACCATGTTATTGTCTCATTGTGTGAAATATCATAATATTCAAAACAAATATTTGACTCCAATTGATTCCCCACACAGTATTGACTTGATATAGCAATAAAAAAATATATATATTACACAGCAGTTGTGGGAAAACTAAGACATTGTTCAAAAAACACAATTCCGATTTTGGTCATTTTGGAAATAGGGCAAAAAATATATTTTTCTTCAATCTACTGTCTTGACACTCTAACCAAAATTGTTCTATAGACCATAATCTACAAATTGGAAGTGAAAGAAACTTTAACACACATTTGAAATAAAAACAAAAAATTACATGTACAAGGAACCCCACTAGAAAAACAAAACAAAAAATGACACACAAGGAACCCCACTAGAAGGCAGACGTTTCTCGTGCACAGCATGTTTCCGCGTTGGTTAAAGTAGCTGATCTACAAGCTCACGTTGTCTCGTGGATGTGACGCGTTGTGAGCTTGCAGATCAGCTATTTTCGCCGTGCAACACACATAGGACAAAGTATAGTCAGTCAGGCTTGCGAGACGAGGAGGAGATTCACAGTGCAGCAGCAGAGTGCAGACAGCACCGCATATCAACGGAGGAACGTTCACGAGGAGCTGTGTGCAGTGCCTACTATTGGAGCATGTGAATGAAAAGAGAGACGAGAGGAGCAGAGGACAGACGACCGCGGAGGCGCGGACCGCCGCATGAACGGCCGACGAACGCCGACGAACGTCGTTCACGGGCGTCAGAATGACCGCGTTCGACAATATCGTTCATCAAGCGAAAACAATTACGTTCAGTTCACGTTCGCCCAAAATATGAACGTGTTCATGAACGATCGTTCTTTGAACGCGTTCGGGTACAACACTGGCAGAGTGTGGGTTGTGGGGAAAGTTACTGTAACTGGTGCGTGCGTGAGAGCATCATGTAAGGAGCAGCTCATGGAGGAGTGTATATTTATTTACCCGTTGGAAGATGAGACACACATCAAACGCACCTGGTGAAAGCGAGAGAGAGAGAGAGAGAGAGAGAGAGAGAGAGAGAGAGAGAGAGCATTCCTAACTGTGAGAGAGGGAGCTGATCCCATGGCCTGGAGGAACAGACCGTAACCCTGGCAACAGACAGTAGAAAACGCTAAGAAACAGCTTTAATTTGGGAGAAATGAAATTCGGGCTTCACAGTTATGTCAGGTGTGTTCATATGCTAATGGTGATGCGATTTCAGATCAATTGCTCCAGCCACTGAGGAGAAACGCTGTTTCAGACAGACAGACAGACACTCACTCAGACATTCGCAAAATTATAGTATAGATATCAGAGATTATGAAATTGCACTTCCCAATATTCTGCTGGTATCTTAGCTGACTACCATTGTTAACACCTTGACGTCCGAAATAGAATGGTGGTTGGTAGATTAGCCGTGACATTTCTATTATTGTATTGTGATCTGAGACATAATATTATGTTTATAAACATGACCCCGCAGCCCCTCCATCTTGAACAGCGCCGCTGTTTTTTCTTTTTTTTTTTTCCCCAGGCCAGTAACTCACCATGATTTTCTCGATTTCCGTTGGGATAGAATGGGGGTTTTGGCCGATCGTCGATGTCCCCGTGCGTTTCGCGTGCGCGATCCTTTCACGTAAATGTCCCCGCAAATAGTCCATGTGTGACTGAAGAACAGAACTGAAAAGTTTCGCTAGCATAGCCCCAAGCATGGCTGCTGTAGGAGCTCGAGTGTGCAGACAGCAAACGGATGGCTGGGAGTAGCCTTGGAGAAGGAGAGGCGCTGACGTCACCTCTGCTTCATGCACGGTCTGCATGAGCTACTGTATCAGTGCACGAGTGGTGACTAGGGAAGGTTAGACGATCGCCGATTTTCGGATCAAAAGCTTTTATTCCGGTTTTAAAGACAAAGTCCGGGAATGTACGACGTGGCTGAGAGTCCCTGGGGGGATGTGCGATATAGTACGGTTTTAACATTAAGGGGCTCCCCGTGGCTTAGAAGGTGTTAAAGGTGATACACCATGAAATTTCACTTTTCCTATTTTAAAACCTTTTTTTGGGGTCCCACTAGCACCTTCTATCCTCACAAAGTCCCATTTCAGACCGTTGTGTCTTTCTCTGGTTTTGGGAAGGTGGAGGTTAAAAGCATCCCACGGGTTCTCAAAACAGGCTGTCCAGATTTGCTGCCGTTTGTGACGTCATAAACGGACGTTTTTGAAGATTATTTTCTTTTTTTTTCCAAAGTTTTTTTTTTCAAAAAGATTTTTTTTTTTCAAAAAACATTTTTTCTTTCTTTTTCAAAACACTTTTTTTTTTTTTTTTTTCAAAAAGATTTTTTTTTGGGAAGGGGGGGGGGGGGGGGGGGGGTGGCGCAGTTCAGGCCAAAGGTGGTACTGCAGCTGAAAATGCTCTGAGAGCCATTCACAAATGAGAGGCTCTCTATTCAGGAGTGGTAATTTAGCCTCAAACCTTTTGAAAAACGTTTTTGGGACATAAACAATATGACATAAATACTTTTTAAATGCATGGTGTATCACCTTTATGTTGGGTTCTTCACAGAATGAGAAGCCGAACAGACAACTCATTTCAAGTAGGTTGCAAAGAATACAAGGCACTCACTGTTCTCGTGCAACAAAAGTTAAGAAGCCTTTATTATGGCTGACACCTACACGTTTCATCAGGAGCCTCTGTCAGGGTGTAAGTTAAATTCAAAGCAAACACTTTTATTATGTAACAACCAGAGTGTAGAAGAAGAGAGTCGCGTAACATTTTAATCTCGCTGCTCACTCTGTCTCAATGGGATAGTTCCAAACATTGGTACTATCCCATTGAGATACTGTAGTGTAGAATGACCATTTCTGCATTCCATTCTTACAATGGGAGTCAACACTAGTGGCATCACTCTCATACTAGATCATGCTGGTTACAACTAATGAGCTTCTGTTAGGAACTAAGGATATGAAAAGAAGGAGAGGACAGATACGTCACTTTCTTGGTTTGACAATTCTAGCTGGCTGTATTCTCAGTGTTCTCAGGCACTGGGAGGAAAACCGTGGCCGGATGTTCGATGGAATGCACTTAAGGTTGAACAAGCTTAACCACTTAATCCCTACAATATATTGACTGGAGTCCCCCAGGGGTCTATACAAGGTCCCCTTCTCTTTTCCCTCCCTACCAATATCTTCACCGACAAATAGCAGCTCTGCAAGCTCACAAAGTGTCAAAGGTCACAATCATTACAATATTGCTTATTCATAAGCTGGTCCAGCTGGCTCTCATTGACTCCAATGGGTTCCATGGAACTTCCGGCTCTAGTTTGCCTCCCAGTGCGTCTATATATATATATATATTATACCTGTCGAATTTAGCGCGCTATTAACTAGTTAACTCACAATCCTTTTAACGTGCGATTAACGCAGCTGATGTTTGAGCCTCGGTGCGCTCCGTAGTATAGAGAGTGAGGAAGCGAATGCGCTGACAACAGTCAGTCAGTGTGTGATGCGGCTAGCAGCAGGGCTAGTCATATTATGAGACCCCATAACTCTATGTATGAGACAGACAAAACGGCAGAGATTTTTGCAGCAGACAACCACAATATCACCGCTGACGGCGTCGCGTGCATCAAATACCGAAGCGTTGAAACGGCACATCTGTAGACAGCGCGAGCCCCAGACACACACGCTCCCAAGAACAGGAGTGCTCCAACTTGTACACGAGCACATAATAGCCTACGTCCTTTATACAGTGCCTGCCAGACCCCCTCTAATGCCTCATGCTTGCTTTGTAAAACACCCCTGAGTTGCACTGTACTTGAGTTATATTTATACACCAACTCTCTTCACCAAAAATAGCCGATCTACAAGCTCTTGTAGCATCTTGTAATGAGCTTGTAAATCTGCTACTTTTGGTGAATATCCCCTTAGAATAGGGATGCTGCGGTTTAGTGATTGAATGCCAAGTTTATTTTAAATCTGTCCTAATGAAAGATTTAAGGGAGCCTCCGCACACTCAAAAGTGTGCAAAATCATGTTCTTTATTTTCAGTTAAATAAAGTGCAAGCTTTTGGTCATAGACCTTCAGGCATGCAGCACCTCGATGAGCGGTGGTCCTTTCACTATTAATCTGTCCTAATGGAAGCAGATATTTTCTCAAGTTGTTATGTTTGTTAGGCCTATTATGGACAGTATTTGTTATTATTCCAAATAATAATAAATATGCTGTATTTGCATAAAGCAAGTAGGCTATTTGTCTACTCCCATGTTGATATGAGTATTAATATCTGTTTAAGGTAGATTTAGAACAAATACAAAATATGCGATTAATTGCGATTAATCGTGCGATTAACTATGAACAATCATGCGATTAATGGGATTACAATTTTTAATCGACTGACAGCCCTAATATATATATATATATATATATATATATATATATATATATATATATATATATATATATAATGAATTTCTAAAAGGGAACATCTATAGGAAAAGATTATATATTATAAATATAATAAATCAATAGATTTGAGCCCTGGAAAATAGTCTCTATGAGTATGTTTTACTTTACTAGGAGAACCATTTCCTCTAATGTAACATAACCATAACCGCCAACATGAAATTATGATCATTTAAAAATAAATATATTAATATACACCAATTCATTTACTGTATAATATACAATAACAGAGTCAGAAGCATTAAAGATCACACTGCTTACACGCAGTAAAATCCTTAGGTTTAATTTAACTCTGAAGAGTGTACAAATGTAACCAAATGGACCCACTCTTCAGAGTTAAATGAACACTGTAAATATAGTATAGTTATGGAAACAGACTCCCTTCGTGGTTGGGTTAGGTGTCGTCGTATTTGGGTCAAGGTAAAATCTGCATGATCTCTGTAGTTTTAAACGCCCTCTGCCACTATTTGTAGCATTTTTTCACTTGCCTTCTATACAATCTGTGCTCCTTCAAACGTCCTATAAACATGTCTCAAATGGTAGCCTAAGGACATGTGTCATATTTCAACAGATAAAGGCCACTCGCCAGTAGACTTATGTGTCATATTTCAACAGATAAAGGCCACTCGCCAGTAGACTTCACAAAGTAGTTTATTCGTCTGTCAAAAGATACAAGCACCCTTATTATGCCTTGATATATTATTTGATATTGGAGGCCTTGATTTCGCTTAAATTGACAGCTGTAAATATGGGTAAAGTTTGCATTATAATGGGACTAACATCTGAACACACCTGAAGAAAGATTTCAAGTTATTACTGTATAAACATGTTGTTGTCATATACCCAATTATAATAGAATAGAGATTATGATACACTCTTGAGGGTTAGGGTATTTTTTCCCATAGCAAAACGTTTTTCCCCCTTCTCCTCAGCTGTTATTGCTGCTTCCAGTGTCAATCTGTAGTGCATATTAAGCTCAGTTTAACAGTATTTGGCTATAGTTTGTTGCCAAATCTACTCTCTACCGTTATGACTGGATTAGATTAGATCTGATTTGATGTACTTTATTGTCCCCTTAAGGATATTTGTCCTCTGAATTTAACCCGTCCTAAGGAGCAGTGAGCAGCCACCTCTTTGAATTAGATTATATGTGTGTGGAGGAGAGTAATCCATCACTTCAGAATTATAGTCTGAGATGTTGCTGTGAGTTAAATTAACACAAAGCACCTTACTGTGTAGACCTAGACTTTTCAATGTAATGTAGGCCTGGATTATTTTCTTACTATATTCTATTCTTATCATCGATTAAATCGATTTGTTCAATTAACTGTTGCACCCCTAATGTATTGTAATGTTTGTTTTATATTTTAGGTTCATCCTAGGAATCATCGTCTTCTGCTGGAGGTGTTCGATGAAAATCGTCTGGTAAATTCTATATATCCAAATTTTATAGTCCCATGGCACGTTTGAAAACGTATTCACAACTTATTCTTACAACTGTGGGGTTCTTCCTGTGTGAGGCTCTGTGGGCTACAGTATATAACTGCTGTTCCTCTTTTAGAAATAGCAGTAATAGTATGTATGCTCTTACCCTGCTGGTAGTAGCTAGCAACATGCATGGTCAGTAGACCACTTGAGCCCTATTTTTGTCGCGTAACGTGTCGTGTGAAAATAGCTGAATCCAAAAGCTCTCAATGCATTTTTTACATTTGTTTTGAATATATTGGAAAATGTTTGAATGCCCAAAATAGGGCTGCCTTTTTGATAGTGGTTTATAGTAGGCAGAAACCATGGCAAGAGAAGAGTTTACTTGCAGAAAAGGAAGTGGTAAAAGAGGAAAAAAAAGAAGAAAAAGAAAAGGAAGTGGTCACTGTGTGACCTTTCACCTCTGTGGGTTTCAGTTTACATGTTTTTTGGAGTGGTGAAAGCACTCCCAATAGACAGGTATGTCCGTGGGTATGTCCGTGGGTGGCTGGGTGGGTGGGTGGCTGGGTGGCTGGGTGGCTGGCTGGCCGTGTCCGTAGCCTGGCAATACCTTGAGTGGCCACACACAACACACTAGTTAAAGGAGGGGCGCTGTTTTGTGCAGGCCAGGCACACTCAACACACACACACACATACACGCACGCACGCACGCACGCACGCACGCACGCACGCACGCTGCTCAGATTCACCACTCCACTTCGAACCGAGGTTTGATTTACTGTTTACATGTACAGTAATGGACTACTAGCAAACACATCTAATCTATAGGTTCTGTATGAAAGGATTTTATTGAAGGCCTAAACAATCTTTAACATTTATGAAAATGTATGTCATAATTAATAATAAAAACATTTTTATGACATTTTTTCAAAACAACAATAAAAACATGAAAATATAAAGTGCAGTGAGAACTGAAAATATTAAGGTAATCAAACAACACAATATGATGGGCCTTTTGATAAGTTTGACAAGTTATTTAAAAGGAGACTGAGTGATCAGATCTGGTCAGGCAGGACATTCTAGACTGACACGTTATGACAGTAAAGTCACGGTCACCCTTTGTCCTCCACTCATCAACAACCTCATGTCAACACTTCCTACAGTATGTTGTAAACGGCTTGTTGCCATTTTATTTGTTGTTGTGAAATGTAAGTCATCTTCAGGCATTGAGTGATATGGCCCAATTGTCATATTTCCCTGCCTCTAATTATACATCAGACTCAAAACTGTCTGAAATGTCCATATTTTATTATTATTATTTATTAGTAGTAGTAGTAGTCGTTGTAGCAGTATTATTTTATGCAAAAAGGTGTATGTTAACACATTTAAAAGATAAAGCCATTTGCCCAGTGTTTGATTTGCTATCCAATTTGCATCCCTTCAAATGTCCTATAAACATATCTCAAACGCTAGCCTAAGGACGTGTCATATTTAAACAGTTAAAGGCCACTCACCAGTAGACTTAACAGCATAAATAGTTTATCTGTCTGTCAAAAGATACAAGCACCATTATGCCTTGATATTATTATCCGGGAGGCCTTGATTTAGCTTAAATTGACAGTAAATATGGGAAAAGTCTGCATATGGGACTAACATCCTCACCTGAAGAAAGATTTACAGGTATTCAATGTTGTCAGATATAGATTATGAGTATCCTTTCATAGCAATTTTGTAATAATAACTAACGTGTAAAGTATGTCTATGTCCACGTTATTGTCTAATTTTACAAAATGATCCCATGGCATTATGAAAGCTATGAGGAATGAGTCATCACGCTGGGAGACCGGATGACGATGACTCTGTTAGGTCATCGCTCAACCCTCACCAACACTTTCAGTCTGGTATATCCGTATTTTAGAGGCAGAGATTTCTGTGGTGTCATTTTCTCATAATTGATACCATTTACCATATAATAAGAATAATATTCCTATCGTCATGTTGTGTGCTGGGGAGGCAGATTGAGCAGTGACTCAGATGGTTCTGGTTGTACTGGACGTTACACCTCCAGCTTCATGTACAGTCGTGTGACGGTTCCGAAATAGAACCAGGAATCATGATCCAAATGCAGTTCTGAGTTGCACTCCTAAAATAACAGATCTACAAGCATTGTGACCGTGCACTGTAGGTCGGCTGTTTCCTGTGGATTTGGGGATTTGTTGTTACACCCTTATCAGGAATTTGAATGACAAAAACTCTGATGATTATGACTCATTGATAAAAAATTGGACTGGGAGTGGTTGTACTGTTTGCTCAGAGCATATCATCAGGTGTTCTTGTTTTAGTTTTTTCAGTTGTTCAGAGGTTAAATCCAGATTATTGTATTTGAACCATGACACTGACCAGGACCGTGTCATCTGTAAATATCTGAAGGCATTGGAACAAACCCTAGGAATTTTTACTGTCCTGAATTCCTCATTGAGCTTGTTTTTACAGTTTTTATTCGCCATTTGTCAGCTAAAACAAGTAATATGATGTTTATTCCATGCCTATTGCACATGAAGTGTAAGGAATATTGGTCGGGATCTATTTCCATATCCATTTTTAATGTATCGAAAAAGTGTCATATATTTTCAAAACAATTCAAAATATGCAAACATAGCCAGGCTTAATAGTGGACCGTCAGCAACAGGAGAGATGAAATGGAGACATCATAGCCTGTCACACGTGGGCTCAAAACTGACGTAGATTAAAATTAAATTATGATCCAGTATATTCTCTCCTTTAGATATTGAACTATCCTACTACCTTGAACTACCTTGCCAATATCTGGAGTCACATCATATCACTACACGCCATATGCAAAGTCGTCATCAGTTAACATTTTCATGGCTTTGTTTATGTTTTTTACATGGACTGCCAATAGATGTCAATGTTCATTTAACCACTTGAACCGTAGCATCCCTATTCTGGGCATGTCATAATAGGCAAACATTCAGCAAAACAACAAAAATAGCCGATCTACAGACTCACAATGCAAGCTTGTAGATAGGCTATTTACGGCAGAGAAATTCGGTGGAAGAGGGGAGCAAAAGGAGGGGACCAAGTATAGAATCCTGGGAAATCCTGATCAATGAATTATATATATAGGGCTTAAGTGGTTAATGAGCTTTTCCCTGCATATTACCACAGTATGTGGTGCATTCATAGTATGGATGTTAGGCAAGCCAGTGCTCATACATGTAGAATGATGTTAAAAGTCATTCCCCTTGATTTCCTGTAACACTATACCAGTGGGTAAAAATATTTGCGGGGTCACAGACCAGCAGAAACTTTAGACACATAGTTGTCAGTGGGAAGTGGAGTCTTGAGTGCGTGGCGTGAGGCACAAGTTAGTAGTTTAGTAGAGTGTCAGTCTAAAATGCAACACAGACGGCTATGGTGTTGGTTTTTTCAAAGGGAGTGCGGCTGCTTGCAAAAGGCACATGGTGTGAGATACTATACTGGTCTGGCTGGAATTCAGGACGTACAGTTGCGACAAGACTGAGGCTGGGCTCTTTGGCAAGTCTGTACTGGGAGCCCTGCCCTTCAGCATTCAATGTAACGATCTCTTCTTTGAGTACAGCTGACGTTCTTAGTGTGGGAGAACATTGGATTTGTTTTGATTCGTCTTAAAGGTTGTGTGTTTTGAGTCATTTCTGCGGAGCACGCCTGAGCTCCTCTTAACTGATAGCTGAGATCAGCCTTGAGGAGGAATGTAGGTTGTCACCGGAGCTATTTTGGCTATGTGCAGTTGCTAATGATTGTAATCAAAGGGCAGTGCTCGGGGCAGTTGCTTTGCTTGTCTTTTTCCCCTGCTAGCAGTTTTTTGTCATGCCGCAGGGATTGGAGAGTTAAGTAAATGGCGCGCCGTCTCCGCTTGCATTTTTCGTCGGGGAGAAGCCACACGGACCCTCTGTCAGAGAGCCTGAGCGGACATGGTGAGGAGAGTGTGCCGGCTCGGATCCCCGCACACTGCTCTGTCCGCATGAAGGTGACTTCCCTGTCGCCAGATGACAATCATCTTCAACGCTATTCTTCAGTATTCATACCTAAAGTTAACGCCGGGGGATGTAATAAGAAGAGCGTTGTGCAGATCGCGCTGCTGCCCTGCGCTAAGCTCGGCGGCGAGCCGGAAGGCAGCGGTGGAGAGGATGGGGAGCCTGTGGATGCGGGGGGTGTGTGCGAAGGGGCGGCCACCGGCGCTGCTGACGGAGGCTCGTGCAGCAGCAGCACGGCCAGTGATGCCGGGTACTGTAGCAGCAGCAGCATCTTCGAGCCTGAGTCTCCAGAACAGCGCAAGACGTCCCCAGAGAGCAGCAAGGCCAGGGCACCGCTGAGACGATGCTCCTCTCTGGTTATATTTCCCAGGAGCCCCTGTAGCACCCCGCCCGCCTCCCCTGTCAGCCCCGTGGCTCTGCCCGCTCTGCCTCCTCTGCCTCCTGGAAGGGGCTGTCATCAGACGTCAGGCCAGGAGGATGATGCAGCCACCTGCAAAGGGTCCACCGCCACCGCTGCACCCAACGGGCCACGCTTCTCCAAGAGCGGCTGTCCCCCAGCCGAATTCAGGGACGCCAAACACATGGTGCAGTTTAACGTTCCCATACAGGACGAACCAAAATGTAAAATGGAGGACAGGAACAAAACGGCGGAACAGCCGCCTACGTCGGACAGGTCCAATAGACACTCCAGCAGCGTGCTGTTTCACGTGGCCCAGCAGGGAGCGGTGGTATCTGGGACGGGAGCTACAGCTAAGGGTGCAGGAGATGAGGAATGTATGGAGGCTCCAGATTCTGAGAGTGAACACCACCCTCGCATGAAGTTGTACCGTAGTACCTCAGCTTGCTTGCTTTCCGCGGCGAAATCATCAGAAAAGAATCCCGTTCCATGTCACGGAGGAAGCGGGCAGGAAATGCCTGGAAACCTTTGTCATCGGGCCATACAAAGGAGCTTTTCCTTGGAAGTGCCCTACCCAAACACTGGAATTTCATGTCACGTTTCAAACCCAAAGCTTGCTACCTCGTGCTCTCCGCACGTCCACATTCATGTGTCCCGTTGTTCTGGGGCGAGGGCTAAGGATGTAAACACGGGCCACAATAGGGATTATACTCTAAGGAATCCAGGTGAAAACGTCAAGGTGAGTGCTGCGTTCCTTCATTGGATTGAAGCTAATTGATTCTACCTGTGTGTCCATTCAACCAGCAGGGCTCGGGCTACGCAGGGCCCATATTTATCACACGTCCAGAAAAAGTACTCATCAAGCAACACTGGTCAGGTGTAATGAGTATTCATTTCACTGTGAGGCAAACATGGCTCTTGTACTGTAAGCCATTGGTTCTCAAAGTGGCGTCCGTGGACCCTTAGGGGTCCATGAGGGGGTTCCAGGGGGTCCCCAGCAAAAGTAGAGTTAATGTCACAATCTTGATGTTGACGTTGAGATATTGATGTTGTTGTGATCTTTATGAAACAAAAATAATTAGTGACACATAACAATTTGACTGCTAACCCACAACTGTAGCTCTCTAGAAAAGTCTGTCACTTCATCTGCTATTTCAAAAATAGCAGATCTACAAGCTGCACACAACATTGCATTGCAATTCATTGTTTGCTTGTGGATCGGCTATTTATTAACTTAGTTTTATGTTCTAAACATTTTGGAACATTTCTGCCTATAAGGACCCAAAATAGCCAGGTTTAAATGTATAATTACAGTGCAAGCCAGAGTGCTGTCCATTGCTGCTGTGTTTACTGTGTCAGCCTACTGTACAGTTGGGCTTATCTGACAAACAACTGCAAAGTTCGGTAACCGAGAAGACGACCGCAAAGTTATGCAGTTAACAAGCCCCAAGTGGACACGCATTCAAAGGTATTCAGTTGCATCACAGTAATGAATTTACACGCTGCTATCCAAGAAAACACTGAAAGAGAAGAACCAACTAAGCCTTGTTTACACTACAGTGGTGTAAAGTAACTAAGTACATTTATTTAAGTACTGCACTTAAGTACAGTTTTGAGGTATTTGTACTCTACTTGAGTGTTTCCAATTTTCAGTACTTTTACTTCTACTCCACTACGTCTCGGATCCAAATATTGTACTTTTACTCCACTACATTTATTTGAAAACTTTAGTTACTAGTTACTTTACAGATATAAATGATTATATTATAAAACATACATTAATGCACTTTAGCTCTATTCTATATCTTGGCTATTTGAAAATAGCCGATCTACAAGCTCACAACGCGTCGCAATGCGACGCGTTGTGAGCTTGTAAAACTGCTATTTTCAAACATTTTGTACTTTTACTTTTGGTATTTAAGTACATTTTGATGCCAATACTTTTGTACTTTTACTCAAGTACATTTTGAATTCTGGACTTTTACTTGTAAGGGTGCCCTCAGACCAAAATACCTATGAGAGTGGAATCCGCATTTCAGTGAGAATGGAGCGTTTTTTTGCAGAAATCCTCTACTGACATGAAACCGCCCCCTTCTCATTGAAATGCATTGGAGGAACGCGGATTCCACTCTCATAGGTATTTTGGTGTGAGGGCACCCTACCAGAGTATTTCTACATTGCAGTACTGATACTTTTACTTAAGTTAAAAAAAAATGTGAGTACTTTTTCCACCACTAATTGTTTTGGCTTTTGAGAGTGTGCAAGCGTCCAGATTTGTGAGAATGTGCGTCGCACACGTGCCTCCGTTTAGAGTAGTTCTCCATTTTTATTATTCTGTTAACGCTTAACGAGTAATCAGCCTAAGTATTTACCCAGGCTATTTATAGTGTCTGGGGGGAAAGCAATGCGCCTTCCTGTTATAAATAAAACAAGCTCTGAAGATACCCCCCCCCCCCCCCCCACCCGACTCCAGATTGTCTGGTCAGCTGTAGCACTCGCCCTGGCCCGTGGATTCAAATTTAACAGCATGATACTAGAGCACAGGGTTGCCAAGTCTGCTCAGAATAAGCGACGTTGCGCTTGTTTTTCTGTAAAGTTTGCTTGTAAATTACTGGTTGTTGTGGTTTCTCAGGCTTGTTTGCAAAGCGTAGCTGCTTATTTGTGCTTGTTTCCTAATGTTAAAACCAATGGTTCTCAAGCATTTTCATGTCAAGGACCCCCATATTAATATGTGTCACACATCTAAAAATGATGCTGTGCCAGGGACCTCCGTACCAGATTTGTTTCTTATTTTCTCTCCACAATTAAAAGAAATTAAACAGCCGCTGCATATACAGTACGTAGGTTTAAAATGCCAGCAAGAGCCGTAATGGCACAATAGTTGCTTCTTTTGGGCTTGTTTTCATAGACTCGGTCACTTATTTCTCTCGCTAAATCTGGCAACACTGCTAGGGCAGCGCTCAGTCATGCCTGCCATGTGCAGCAAGGGGGGGACAGGGGTGGGGTGGGGGGGGGGGGGGGTCAGGGTGGAAGGCTGATCTTTCCCAGTAAAGGATGGTGTGTTCCCGTCCCTTTGGGTCCCCCTGCCTGGCTGTGTTTGTAAAGTATCAGGTGTCAGCCCCCCCCATGCCACCCACCACCCCTCTGCATTTAGTGGCTTGTCAAGAAAGGAGCTCTGCTAATTAGCAAGGTTAATATAGCTGTATTAGTACTTCAGTTCACTTCAGTTGGTTTTAGTTTTAAAAAACAAATTAAGTCGGTTCGATGGTTTGGTTTAGTTTTTATTTGGTGAAAAGTCTTGGTTTTGGTTTAGTTTTGATTAGTTTTAGTGTTGATTTTACTTTTCAATGGTAACATGTCATGGGGTAAGTCAGGTGCGAGATTCCAATAGCTCAGGAAGATTGCGAAAATAGACAATCTTGTGAGTTCTAGATCGGCTATTTTGCTAGTTTTAAAGAACAATATTGGATACTGACTACAACTAAGGGCATTTCTTTATTATTTATTGTTATGTTATTAAATGAATTAAATGTTAGAATTAAATGTTACTTTAATTCTAGTTTTTGTTTGTTTCGTTAGTTTTAGTTTGCTTAGCTGGAGTCTCTCTACCTTGGCTTGAAGATACCAGATATTTCTTTCTTACATTGAAAGATCATCGAGAAATAATCACAATACATAGTAAAAACATCAAATGGCCGATTGTATTTATTTCGTCTTTGTCATGACACAGTAACGGTATCTATTTTATCTTGCACTCTTGCACATAAATGGTAAATGGTGCATTTATATAGCGCCTTTATCCAAGGCGCTTTACAGAGATTGTTCACCCATTCACACACACATTCATACAACTATGGCGGAGGAAACCATGCAAGGCACCAACCTTCTCATCGGGAGCAACTAGGGGTTCATACTCAGAGTCTTGCTCAAGGACTCTTTGACTCTAGCATACAGAAAGTACAGAAAGTATCTTTCGTCGAAAGCTTTGTTTATATTTTTGATTACACCTGCCAATACTGCAGAAAACGATTGAGAAATGTGTGCAGTCCTCACATTTTAAACAACAAAGTAAACTTTGTCTAAACTACACCTAAATGTATAAATGTACAGATTAAAAATTATATTTTCAAATGTTCCCCTCACATGTACAGTTCTCGCTTTTTCACAGGCCATCAAACACATGTTTGCTATTTTAAGTGAACTCTCTCTGTTGCCAGTCAGGAAATCATTTCAATGTGGTGAGACATTTGTGAAACATTTTGTGTTCTGATGCATTTTGAGAACACTTTCACTAAAGGCTTCAAACTGCATCTTGTCATACTATATAATATGCAATACCTGTTGGTATTGCATATAGATTACTTCTTGGCTTTAATTAAATGAGCAACAATGTTACACTTGTTGTTACACATGTGATCACAAGAAATAATACAGCACATCACAGTGAATATTTTATCTAGCCTGCCTAACAATCTATTAACTTGCTTCCAAATTGTTTTGAATCTGTGATATCATTATTCAGCTAAATGGTGACAGTCTCCATTGACTTGGTATCGCATAGTTACTTTATTAACAACACAATTCTAACTACCCTATTCTGAAGAGAATATTCAGCGAAAATCTGCTCGCTGCTGCTTTGCACACTCACATTTACATGTGTGAGATCTCAGATTTGGAAAAAAAAGAAAAGAAAAGGTTTGTGAGGCTTGTCAGTAAAGCATGGCAAGTGGTAGGCATCAATATCACTAGCATACTGTATGTGGAACAATCCTCAAGGAGCACCCCACCTCCCCACAACAATATACAGTATACAGATATAGCATATATGAAGGCATAGGCATTACACAGTCATTTGTATTTTATACATTATTCATGTACTGTATTAATATATAATATTACTGATCTTAACGCTTTGTACGTAGTTGCTCGCAGTGTTGGGAAAGTTCACTTTAAAAACGAACTAGTTCAAGTTCAAGTTCAGAACTTCTAAAATGAACTAGTTCATTTCATAGTTCATAATTCTATATTTTGAACTAAAGTTCATGGTTCCCCAAAATGAACTAACTCAAAAAAGACGTTGCTGCATGCTATTATTTGTCAAAATTATTGACACAGCCCATATAGAACCACACACAGCAATAATTTCATCCAACTTAACATTGAGGTGCCCACAATATCTATGTGCCCACTGCCCAGGTGCCCACAATATTTATGTGCCCACTGCCCAGTGCCCAGTCTTCCTGCACCCTTATTGTGAAGGGCTGAAGGCAGACGTTTCTAAACCTCGCGCACAGCATGTTTCCGCGTTGGTTAAAATAGCTGATCTACAAGCTCACGTTGTCTCGTGGATGCGACGCGTTGTGAGCTTGCAGATCAGCTATTTTCGCCACGCAACACACATAGGACAAAGTATAGTCAGGCTTGCGGACCGCCGCATGAACGGCCGACGAACGCCGTTCACGGGCGTCAGAATGACTGCGTTCGACAATATCGTTCATCAAGCGAAAACAATTACGTTCAGTTCACGTTCGCCCAAATATGACCGTGTTCATGAACGATCGTTCTTTGAACGCGTTCGGGTACAACACTGGTTGCTCGCCTGTGTCACTCACCGAAAATAGCTGATCTAGCTCACAATGTGTCACTAAATGACTTACATTTGATACATTATGTTTAACAAAGGTACAAAATGTATTTTAAAACATTTCCCATGGATCCTCCTGTAATTATGCCTCGGACAAATAGTTGAGAAACAGTGGTGTATGATAGTGTATGATATTGGTTAAACAGAGCTGTGATTGTGTGCTCACTGATTCAGCCATGCAAGAGGGGTTTGTTGTTGAAGCAAAGCCTTGTTATGCCTCCACTGGCGACAACAGTGGCCCAAGGCGGTTTTCTGGTTGTCTGTCCGTATGTCCATAATATTATGTCTGTCCTTTCGTCTGTCCATCCATCCGTCCTTCCGTCTGTCCATGCATCGCCGATGCATGCCATCGGCCCGTCCACCCGTCCCATTCTCATAAACACCATATACAGTATCAACAACTTGAGGACATTTCCTAACATTTGCCACAAATGTCCGCTTTGACTCAAGAATTAACTCAACTGTAGGTGGTCAAAGGTCACTATGACATCACAAACCACGTTCATTAACTTCTTTCAAAGTCTCCATTCACTGCTATACAATGTGGTATTTCTAGTTGACATGGCCGGCAGTTATGTCTATAAGTATGTGCTACTGTGCTACCGTCATACCGTACTATGGTGGAAGTGATATTTCTTTGTTTGTTTATTTATTTTTTTAGCTCTATGGCTCTATATTCTGATAGTAATCATTCCTATAGAGTTACTTTGTTCAATAACCGGCATCTCCCAGCTATTTAGTGAAGACAACATACATTTTCAGCTGGGTTGCAATTTACACATGTCATCCAATCAGGAGAGAGAATCCCTCAAAGATCATCAGCTTGTGTTCCAGTTCTAATTTTGTTCAGTGAAAATAGCTCTCAACACGTGTTGTGAGCTTGTAGATCAGCTATATTGGGAAAAGAGATTTTGCAAAGAGGGGAAAAAAGGAAGCAGGTCAAGTGTAGAGCCCTGGGGGAGTCCCATCAGCTAAGTACAGTAGGTAAGGTTTAAGGTTATGGAACGATGAATACATTGGAATGGTATTTACTATTTAGCTGTGGCTATCAGTCCAACCCTTTCAAGCAAAACCCCAGAGCTTGTTGAACAGCAAGGAAGACCAGACTTTCTGTGAGTCATCTAGCCTAGATGCTGCTTTAATATGACAGTAATCAAATAATTTAACATGAACGATTAATAAGAAAAAGAAAAAAAAATATAAGCTCACAAACTGCGTGGCTTTGGTGAGCTTTTTCTGTCCCGTGTCTAATCCAGGGGTTCTCAAACCTTTTTATACCACGTCCACGACCCAGTATTATGAGGGAAATTATTTGGTAACGTTATACATTTCGGTCTAAATGTAACTCCGCAAGGGTAGGTCTACTCACACAGAGCAATGTTTCATAGGCCTACAAATAACAGTAATACAATCCTTAGCGTTTATATAGTATAATTTTCCCAAAGCCTGTTTTTCTGCTAAACCAAGTGAACTTTCCAGCTACAGTATAGAGTAGGCCTAGGCCCTATTTGAGAGGTCCATTAAAATGCTAATTCACATTTGGACAACAGAACCCCCACTGGCAGCATGGGAGTAGGTGTTGCTCTCCTTGGCCAAAAGGGAGAGAATGTACCTGTCTTTTTGACCTATAAAGTCAAGTCAGTATAAAGTGATTTTTTTCAGTCACCCGAGTGTTAACCGCAGCACTTCCGCTACTTCAGTTTTGCAGCCCACAGCGGATATTGTGGCCAGGGTGTCATAATGTTTGGATAAAAGCCCATAATTGAACAGAATAAAATACTTGCAGGGTAAGTGACTACATAGTGAGTGTCTCTTCTCTGTTTCAGTAGATCTGGTCATCATTTGGAAGTCTGATTAGCCACCAGCCAGGATTTGCTCTCATAAACACAGATTGTTGGATGCCATTCTCCCTAAATGTGCACTCGCTCACTACTCATTGAGCTGACAGTTACCTAGAAACCATCTGCAGGCAAGGGCTCTATCAGGATCCGTGTGTGTTTGGTTGTGCTATCAGTCCATTCAAGGTGGATGGTTGCATCAGAGCATTCAGTGAGCTCCATATTTTCCTTGTAGTCAGAGAGTGCGTTCACAACGAAAACGACAAAATGACCAAGCATGGTCAGTTACTGTCACTGAGCTGCCCTTGAAGTGTTGCTCAACACATTCGTTGACGTCATCAAGCGTGAGGACAACGAGCGAGAAAGATAACAGGGAACTGGCTGGCAGGAAGGATTAGTTTTCCCCCATTACAAGAGAAGGCTGACTGAGTGACACTTCACTGCGTCATTGGAGCACTGAAAAAAAACTTGAAGCCAGTTCAACCTTTTTTTGTAGCTTTTGTGTCGGGTGTCAGTTTGCATGTTCATGTCGCTGACTTCCACTGAAGTGATTTGTATCTGTGGCTTTGTCGCTTCAAAAGTGAACGAAGAATAATGTGTCATTCACACTAGCTGCTACAGTACAAAAGCTACAAAATAACCAAGCGTTGTCAGCTACACTGTCACCAAGTCGCTGTTGAAACGTTTCCCAGTGAAGTCATCAAGTGTGCATCCGTGTTTAACGGCCACAGGCGAGATAAACATAAAGGCAAATAACAGGGAAGTGGCTGATGGGAAATAGGGAATGCATTGTTTCCCCCCATTACAAGCAGGAATTGTGTGGAGAGAGAGAAGGTGAGTGTTAGTGGTATAGTGGTGAAACAAAAACAACTTTAATTTTAAAGGAGCTATAGTCAACTTTTTCTTGAAAAACGGATGCTAAAATAAAAATAATGTTTCGAAAATATTTTATAAAAAAATAAGCTTCATATATGTGTTTCAATTAAAAAATGACCACAAAAAGCGTAAAATAATGATAAAATAATCATTTTGGCCCTTTGTTTACATTTACAGGGCCCGTACTTTGTTTACATCCTAGTCTGTAGACTAGGATGTACACACCTACAATGAAAAAGTTGACTATAGCTCCTTTAAGTTTTGTTGTGGGCGTCTAAAGCTAATAATACAGTTAAAGCTACAATCTGCGACTCACTTTATTAATGAACAAAATGCCAAGCATTGTTGGCTTGTAGATCGTCTCCTTTTGGCAAGCGACACTACCGAGTATACATTAACCCGGGTTCAGGGCTCACCTTGGCTTCCCCACCGGCAGGGCAGGTGCAGCAGATATCTATATTTGTTCATGTAAACATTGTGCGTGCGCTCGCTGCCAGCCACTGTGAGGCGGTGAAGCAGCTAATCTGGTCACAACACAAGGCTGCTGTATCTGTGACAACATTGTGTTTTTGCCTCAGGGCCAGGAAGTAAGTTGGAAATGGTCATGTGATCGAGGCATTCACAAAATAAACGCTGCTCCCATGTGTCTCTGATTCTCTCTCTCTCTCCTTCCGTGTGTCTCTGATTCTCTCTCTCTCTCTCTCTCTCTCTCTCTCTCCCTAAGTTATGAAGAGCCTTCCAAAGTGCAATATTGATATTGATATTTATTTGTATATATGTAACGGAGGTGATCCGAACCTCCCCACCCGGATTCGCGTGAAAGTACAATATCTTAACCATTACGCCAAAGGGATATCCCTATGGAACGAGGGCAGATACTAGACTTTTGAGGCTTCAGGCTGGGGCTGCGACTCTCTCCGCCACACTCACCCCCCTTTGACCTCCTCCTACGGGGAAGCCCGGATCCGGGTCACGGCACCAATGTAACGGAGGTGATCCGAACCTCCCCAACCGGCTACGAACCCGGGTCTCCTGCGCGTAAGTCCAATATCTTAACCGTCACTCCAAAGGGATATCCCTATGGAACGAGGGCAGATACTAGACTTTTGAGGCTTCAGGCTGGGGCTGCGACTCTCTCCGCCACACTCACCCCCCTTTGACCTCCTCCTACGGGGAAGCCCGGTTCCGGGTCACGGCACCAATGTAACGGAGGTGATCCGAACCTCCCCACCCGGATTCGAACCCGGGTCTCGCGCGTGAAAGTCCAATATCTTAACCATTACGCCAAAGGGATATCCCTATGGAACGAGGGCAGAAGATACTAGACTTTTGAGGCTTCAGGCTGGAGCTGCGACTCTCTCCGCCACATATATATATCTCAACTATTGAGACTTCTTCTTTTGTGAAGTATCTCTTTTAGTGCTATTTTAACCACTTTCAACCTGGCCAAGAATATACTGTAAGTATATAATTTTCCAAAGAACAACATGACACATTGTGAGCTTGTGTGAGATTGGACCTGTAACTCATACGATAAAATAGGCTTAAGTCGTTAAAGACTTTTTGCTGTTAGTTTAAGGATGTCTAGTCTGTTCTTGTATGTATGTTGCGTTGTTGTTTACATGGAGTATGTTGCATTGGGGAGTGTCTGTTGTGGAAGTGATAAAACCTTACATGCAAATGATGAAAAACCTGAATGATATATGTTTCTTAGAGATAATGTTTACTGAATTAATGCTAATAATGATAATACATTTTATTAGTAACGCACTTTATATTTGACACAAATCTCAAAGTGCTAATTGTTTTTATGACAAACTATGCACAGGTAGGAGTAGTAGCAACAACAAAAAACACAAAAGAAATTGGCATCATGATGCCAATTCAAAACATTTGGGGTGGAGTGTCTTCCTTGGACAACTGGGTATATGCTTGCTTGCAAAGTGTCATGCTAATCGGTCCAGCTGTGTTTGAGATTAGCTGTACTCAGATGGACACCCACGCACAAACGCACGCACGCACACATACACATTACACACCCACACACACATTCCAGTGGTTGCTCCGCCATACAATACATGGCAGCAGAGACAGCACAATATTTTGCCAGCCTTTCTGCCGCTTCTTTAGGCATCCCAAGTTGTCAAAACCCTCCATCAACCAGTCTGAGGGTATTAAGTCCTAGGCTGGATAACCAGAGGAAACAAAGTTCTTGGTGTTAAAGCGCTCTCTGTAGTTGTTCTCGTGGCATGGGCCAGGAACTGAAAGTCCACCCATAGCTATTCCGACAGTGGACGGACATACTGTACCACTGGAAGGCCGGCCGGCCTCTCTTCCCAGTAGCTGTTCATGAGAGGGGCCATCAGTGACTATTGGTAGATTCCACCGGTGAGCAGTGCCTTCTTATATGCAAGCTACAGTACCTACAGTAGTCCACATACATTGCAAATGCATCCACTGCACCTACTACATTGACAATGGAAGTTACAACGGAGCAGTTTAACGTCATGCCCAGGACACACACACACACACACACACACACACACACACACACACACACACACGCGCGCACACACACACACACACACACACACACACACACACACACACACACACACACACACACACACACACACACACACACACACACACACACACAGGGGAGATAACATAGCCTTTGCCCAACAAAAAAATCATATGCATGAACATACCGTTGTTGTCGGGCAGAAACCTCTTATCTCCATATTTCAACTTTTTGTGTTTTTTCGTAAATTAACACTTATGCTGCCAAGGTTTTTTCCTATTGTATTTACCTTATTTTACCTGATTACGGCATGTGCACATTGTGTGCGCTGGTGTTTTGTCCACGACAGCCGAAAGTCTTTACTTTCACGCGGAGAAGAAAAAAATACAACCACCATGATCCATGTGTACATTATGGTCCATAGAAAACAGGCTGTTTTGACCGGGCGATATATGGGAAAAGGCAAAGAAGGTCTCAGCAAGAAGAGTCACCAACGTCATTTTAGGGCGTTTTAGGCTCCATGGCCATCCGCCATGACACTTTGGGTGGCGGAAGTGCCACCCAAAATAACATTAGCGTCTATGAGCACTTTGTCACTTCCGCCACCCAAAAGTGTCATGGCGGCGTCCCATGGTGTGCCAACTTCCGGGTGTTGTCTGTTCCTGCCTAACCTTCCTTGGGAAAAGGCAGGATATATTCATGTTTCTGCAGCCAGGATGAATTCAATTCAATGGGAGCCGGAAGTCCGCAGATGTACCGTAGTATTCCGCAAGGAATCATGGGAAATGGGGGGGGGGGCTACTCGATCATGCTACAGTGCACACAAAAGTATCAAATGTTGGAGATCTACAAGCTCAAAACACGGCACGAAGTGACACGTTTTGAGTTTGTCAATCTTCCACTTTAGCAATTTGTTGTTTTGGACATACAGTAATGAGGTTTCCACCCGACAGAGATGATATACATTATCTGTCCACATCTCAAAACATGTTGTTCCAGGGACCAAGAGAAAGAAAGATTTGCGTTTGCTTTGAAAATATATAAATTCAAGGATTTGCAAACATTTTTCAAAAATAGCAGATCTACAAGCTCTCATCGTGGCACTCTTAATGGCTTAATCTGACAATCTTTGTAAACCGCTCTGGATAAATGACAAAAATGAAAATTGTAAAATTGCATCAGTCAGAATTACAGCAATGAAATGAATAACGAATGAATTATATAAATTGAAATCTGAGTTAATAATAGTTTATGCAGTGTATTGAAATTATGGTCACTATTTCAAAGAGGCGTGTTTCATCCATATAACTGACAAGATGATTATACTGTTTATTGATCTTCATGGCCGAGGAAGCATGGTCTGATAGGGGAGACAAGTGGGCTTAGTTTTCCAAAGTGGATATTCTAGGCCAGTATGTGTGTGGGTGTGGGTGTGGGTGTGCATACCAGGTGTTACTATTAGTACCAGAGAAATATTGTTTTCATGGTGATTTTTGGAGCTAAAGTTACCCTTAGCAAAAGATTCAGGGTTAGGATTAGGCATTTAGTATGTATGTGTTTTAAATGCCATCTCCTGATGTAAGGTTACTGTTGTTGGTATGTGTTGTTTTGTTTTCATGTGGGGACTTCGGATGAAATTTAGCATTCTTGCTAATTCCGGTGTATTTACATTGCATTTATGTAGTGTTCATTAATATGCATTGTCCCGTCTAAATAAACAAATAAAGTAAAGTAAAATGTAGGGGTTGGGTTGGGGTTAGGTTTAGGACATTTTCACCCACAAGAAAGTAAAAAAATTACATTCATAACAAAAAATAGACATCCTAAAATGTTGCTTTCCTCACAAGTATAGTTATGCAGCTGCGTGTGTGCGTGTGTGAGTGTGTGTGTGTGCGTGTGTGTGCGCGTGCGCGTGTGTGTGTGTGTGTGGGAGGTATTATTTACATCAGACACACCCGTGTGTGTGATTAGTAACAGTGATGACATTCTTGTGTTCACAGACACGTGATGACTTCCTGGGTCAGGTGGACGTTCCTCTCACTCAGATACCGGTGAGCTCAAATCTATCTCATCTACTGTAGCACTGTGGGATCCTCACTGTTCATCTACTGTAGCACTGTGGGATCCTCACTGTTCACTGATCTATCTCATCTACTGTAGCACTGTGGGATCTCACTGTTCATCTACTGTAGCACTGTGGGATCTCACTGTTCATCTACTGTAGCACTGTGGGATCTCACTGTTCATCTACTGTAGCACTGTGGGATCTCACTGTTCATCTACTGTAGCACTGTGGGATCCTCACTGTTCATCTACTGTAGCACTGTGGGATCTCACTGTTCACCTACTGTAGCACTGTGGGATCCTCACTGTTCACTGAGAGAGTACACTTGTAACCAAATGAACCCGAAGGCCATTATGTACACTCACAGAATTACACAAATGGATAAAATTAAAAGTGAAGTCTTTGTAAAAAGAATGGTAGAGAGAAGAGAGAAGGCCATGTCGCTGGCTTCCATTGAAAATCAATGGTAGGCTGTAGCTGCACCTGCTATTGTGAACACAGCATATAGTGATAGTAGGGATGGAACGATAATCGTTATTATCGCTTAGCGCGATAAAAAACACAACAGTATCATGGAGATTTAAATTTATCGTGAAATTATCCTCTGTCATGGACAGATCAATTCACCTTTCATTTGCCAAGTTGCATATCTGGTACCACTTAAACCCACTATAATTGGTAAAACAGACTAGTCCAAAAAAATTGCTGATCTACAAGCTCACAACGTGTTGCGTTGTGATGCGTTGTGACGCGTTGTTGGGGATATTTTGATTATCGTAATAATATCGTAAATCGCAATTTCTTTGGTCCCAATGTGTGACATGAAATTTTCATATTGTCCCATCCCTAAGTGATAGTAATCATTCCTACAGTATAGACTCACTAGACTAGAGTATTCAATAGCAAGGCTCTCCCCCTCTCTCCAGCTGTTTGGTAAAAATAAAATACCTTTTCAGGGACATCAATTTTGTCCAATCAGGAGAGAGTAAACAAAGATACTTTTTTAACAAAGAAATATCACTGCACCACCTTTAACTCTGAAGAATTACTGTGTAGTGTAGAGGAGGGGTCTTCAACGTTTTCAGGTCAAGGACCCCTTAGTTGAGAGAGAGATGAAGCAGGGACTTCTGCAACCTTTTCAGAGATTCCATAGAGTTTTCATTGTTCGACAGCACCATCATCAGTATATTTTGGATTCATGTTATGTGGTTTTTCAGATATTTAACCACTTGAACCGTCAATACTTAATAAACTTGACATTTCACACTACTTTGTCTGCTCATTTTCCCCTCTACACCAAACCCCTTTGCCAAAAATAGCCGATCTACAAGCTCACACCGCCTTGCAGCGCGAGGCGTTGTGAGCTTGTAGATCGGCTATTTTTGGCTAAGGTTTTCAGATATGGACGCTAGGTTTCAGGTGGTTAATATAAAAAAGGAGGAAAAATAAGCTTCTATCACAATGATTTGGAGGACCCCCTGTAGTAACTCTGAGGACCCCCTAGGTGTCCCGGACCCCCTGTTGAAGACCCCTGGTGTAGAGGATTTATTTTTCTGAATGGAAAGTTTGTGTTGTTTGTTTACTTCCCAACCTTCCACCTCACTATGATCATATGATCATAAACCTTATATAACCCACATTTTACTGTAGCTGTTATGAACTCTCAACCTCGCCCATATCATCAGCATATTACTATAAACATGTATTGTACACTGTTCCACATCAGTGTCTGTCGTTGTGTAAATACCGTCCGTCATGTTTTATCATAATACAGCACCCAGGAATTGGCCCCCTGTTTTGCATTTGTTACTGTCAGTTCAGTCTGTGGTGGTTTGGTAGTAAGACATGAGTCTTCCACTGGTTCCTACAGCTGTGAACGTGTTTTGTTCTTTGTTGTTCTTTCTACATTGCAGACAGAAAATCCCAATGCTGAGCGGCCATATACGTTCAAAGACTTTCTGCTACATCCACGAAGGTTGGCTTTATTTTACTGGCAGTCGAATACGTTGTAACACTGTCTATGAAGCCCTCATATATAATGCATTATAAACACACTTATACGTTATTATGCATTGTAATCTGCTTATAACAGTGTATCATTATAGTTAAAAGCACTGATAACTACGCATAAGTATAACAGTAATAATTTACACTTAAAGCATTAAATGACATATAAGGTCAAGTATAAATACATTATAAGTGCACTCATAAGGACTCATAATGCTTTCAATAATCATGTCATTTTATAAAGTAAAAAGGAGTGAAGTAATGACATTCCTGGAGGTGTACTGGTATAAGCAGATTATAATGCATTATAAGTTATTGAATACTTTCTCATATACCAAATAAAATGTTTTTCAACTGTGATTTTTACTATCTTTGAAGAAACGTAGATCTCTTAGAGCTGTTTGTTTGTTTGTTTTACAATGCAGCCACAAATCCAGAGTCAAGGGTCATTTGCGTCTCAAAATGACCTACTTGCCCAAAACGCCAACGGGCTCAGAGGAGGAGTCTACAGACCAGACTGAAGACACAGATGTAAGTTCATGTCATGACTTCAAAAGAACACGCTGTGCCATCACTGCCATGGGGTATAAACTGAGCCATGTCATTATAGGTCATTACAGAAATAGTGAAAATAGCGATAGGAATAGCTACATAAACCTAGCCGAGCTTGTAGTTTTACATTATATAGCTATTTATATCGATGTTTTCACTATTTTTGAACATTGTGAGCTTATACAGATCTGCCATTTTTGCAATTCATCACACGAAGTATATCGTTGTTGTCGGGTGGAAACCTCGTATCTCCAAGTTTCAAATGTGTACGTTCTTTCGCAAAGTAAAGCCCTGCTTCATCATACAAGGCCGTCGCACAAAAGTAGTGAAAACAGCAGATGCGAGGCGTTGTGTGCTTGTAGTGCTTGTAGTTGTGTGCTTGTAGAATCATTTTTTAATGATAAATGCAAAACGAACGGTTTTGGACATACAAGGTTTTCACCCGACAACGACGATATAGGGCTTAAGTGGCTTCTCTAACATCCCTATATTGGTTCATTTTCACTTGTATCTCATATTGGATTTGTCTGTGGGAGGATTCATTTCTCTGTGACTGTGTGGGCCCTCAGCGGGACCACGGCGGGCCCTCTGCCATCAGGCTGTAGTTCACAGCTTGAAGGAACGGACGCCAGGCTTGTCCCTCTGCTTGAAGGACATTCTGTCTGCCACAGTATTGGCTCTTTACCCAAAACATACTGGCTATGTGTCACTATTCTTTAACCACTTGAACTCTGGAATCCCAAGTCTGAGGCAAACATTCAGCAAAAACAGCTCATCTACATCGACGTGTTCTGAGCTTGTAGATCGGTGAAGAGATTTGGTGTAGAGGGAAATACTTGCGGACATACTTGTGGAGACCCTGGTCAACTATTAGGGTGTAAGTGGGTAATAAACAGAATTCTGCCCAAAAAACAAGAATGATAACAACTCAATTAAATCACGATTAATTGTCACTCAAATAATTGCGATTAACGATTTAATTGTGTTTTTGTCGTTGACAATTACATTTCTGTTTGGCTTTTAGGCTTAGATGCACATGGTAGATACTGTATGACACATAACCTGAATATATAAGAAATTACTGACATATATGACAACTTCAAAAAGAACATTGATAGTGTAAATAGCCGATCTACAAGCTCACAACGCGTCGCAGATGCGACGCGTTGTGAGCTTGTAGATCTGCTATTTCCACTATTTTTACTTAAAAAAAAAGACATGAAAATGTTTCAACATGGAAACGATTATGACGATTATGAAATAATTGCGATTATGTCAAATAATTGCGATTAGACGAATATGTCATAATTGTGACAGCCCTAATCACGATGCTTGGACGAAAGACGGGCTTTGAATATTAGTTTGAGATTGCAGCATCTCATCTCTCCTTCACATACAAGTCTAAATATTCTATTGGAAATCAGACTTTTGTTCTTCAGGCTGCGTGCTCATTTAAACGTGCAGTAAAACTGTCTCAGGACACTGTGTCCATGAGGCCAGACTATATTTGTCACCGTGGAGAAAATATGCTGACATCCTCCTTAAGCCTGATTTATACTTAGCCGCGCGCCGGTGTCGCGCCTCCAAAAGTAGCAGATCTACAAGCTCAGAATGCGCTGCAGCGCCATATGCGTTGTGTACTTGTAGCTTTGCTATTTTCGGTGTGCAAGACCTGCTTGCAACAAAGTATATAAATCTGGCTTTAGGATGATTTGCAGCTCTCCACACTGGCCGGGGAATCTTCCGAGTAGCTGCCACACTGACAGATAATAATAATAATAATACAATCAATCTATAAGTTCACAGAATGGGCATAAAATGGACACGGACAGACAGACAGACAGACAGATAGATCTCTATACAGTATTATGAGCATAACAGGCACACCTGACAGACTGATAGATAGATACAGAGATTTGTGACAACAAACAACACCCCCTGTCCTTTCAGCCTCAACTGGGTAAGGGAAAAAAACAAGAAAGGAATTAGGAAGAAACCTCAGTAAGGCTCACAAAGGAGGGGACTACCAGGTAGACGACCAGGATGGCCAGAGGTGACCCACTTCCAGTAGGGACAATGGTTGCCCGGGTGCAGACGGCCCTCCGCACCGGGGCTGCACGTAACACGGGGCCTACCGAGAGTCCTAGGAGACTTGGAGGTGTCCAGTCATGGCCCTGCAGATCAGGGGCGTCACAAGGGGTAGGAAAGTGGGACTGAGTTACTGGGGCCCAAGGTGGAGGGGCCCTGGTAACTTTAGCTATTGAAAAATAGCAGATCTACAAGCTCACAGCGCGGCACCGAGTGCCGCGCTGCGAGCTTGTAGATCTGCTATTTTTGAAAAGTTGTGAAAATGTGTGAAAATCTTTGAATATATGTATTTTTTTAAGCGAACATTTCTAACTCAAATTTTGCTTCTGGGGGTCCCTGGAACTAAATATTTTGAGATCGGGGTCCGTGGCCAAATACATATCATCTTGGGGGTCCTTGACATAGGTTTCTTGCACACATTTTCACGATCTTTCAAAAATAGCAGATATACAAGCTCGCAGCGCGGCACTCGATGCCGCGCTGTGAGCTTGTATATCTGCTATTTTTCAATAGTTAACATTCATGGGGGGCCCGCAGTGAATCCTTGTACCCAGGGCCCAGAATTTGGTGTGACGCTCCTGCTGCAGATGGTGGTGGTGTCACCCCGGTGGCTCCCTAACCACTTAAACCCTATATGGTTGACCGGAGTCCCACAAGGCTCTATACTAGTGTATTTTCTGTTCTCTGTTATTGTGGGGAAGTGGTGAAGCCAGACGCATGCGCCAGATGTCTGAGCCTGCGGTTCCTCTCGTGCTGAGCGGGATTATTATCGCATCGGGCATAATGAGGGCATGAATATTACTATACAAAATATAGTGCCTAAATAATACAAATAAATTGTTCTTCATTAACATTAGGAGAATCTAACAATAAAATTGCAACACGTTTCAATTTACAGTTACAACTGACAATTTAAGGTACACACATACACATCAAAAGACTCAAAAAAGCCTCAGTAATCTAGGATCATAGGTCTATGCAAAGGTCTTTTGATAGAAGTGCATTTTAAGAAGTGACTTGAAATAAGAAACCGATTTAATAATGACATTGTGACTCCTGTGTGTGTGAGCTAGGTTGTGTAACAGTGTATTTTTGTTTTGTTTATTCAGCCTAGTTGGGAGTATCTGGAGGGCCAGGACATGTCGGGTCCAAGACACAACCACCTGCTGCCTGCACTGCCCCCTGGCTGGGAGGAGAGGCAGGACAACCTGGGCAGAACCTACTTTGTCAACCATGAGAACAGAACCACACAATGGGTTAGACCCACAGTACTGTAAGTACTTAATACCGTCCTTTATATATAATAGACCGAGATTTATACTTTGTTGTCACAAAAAAAGAATGGTGTGTGACACCGGACGTAACTAACTATATCAAGCCCATAACAGTCAATGTTTCATTTATTGCTTTTTCTCTACAACTGTATGCCTATTTATAACATTTTAGTTTTTTACAATAATTATTTTCCCATGGAAACAGTGGTGTTGCACATTACACCTCATTTATACACCGCCATGCATATCATCACTGTCGGTTTAAAATTTGTTTCAAATTTGTATGTTTTTTCGTAAAGTAAAGTCCTGCTTCATCATACAAGACTGTTGCACAGAACTAGTGACAATAACAGATCAACAAGCACACAACGCCTCGCATCTTGAGGTGTTGTGTGCATATAGTTCGGCTATTTTCACTAGATAATTTAAAAAAAAGATAAAAAACAGTTTTGGACATACAAGGTTTCCACCCGACAACGACGATATGTATTATAAATGGAGCTTTATTATATGAAGAGGCCTCATTGTGGTTGATATTTCAAAATGTATTCCAGAGACAGTGAGGAACAGAACGGTGACATGGAGGCCCAGCATGCATTCACGACCCGCAGACAGATCTCAGACCACGATGAGGCGGACAGACAAGAATCTCCTGAAGTAATTCTACCTGCGTCACGTCTGTCCATGTTGTAATGTACTGTACATAGTCCTGGGCGATATGTACAAAATCAAATATCACAATGTCTTTGACCAAATACCTCAATATTGATTCTATTGTAGCATGACGATAAAATCATTCACAATATGGCGTGATGTGTGCTTGCAAGTAAGAAGCTCTGTGGCCAATACAACAGGAGCTTCTCCTGTTACTGTAGCGTGAGGCGGTTTGAAGCACAATCCATGGACATGATGTACAAGACTTGTACATCATGTCCATGGGTTACGTGTACATCAAGCTGCCTCACGCAAGTACACCTGATAGACACAAACTAGTATGTCACAGGGACTTATCCCCAATCCAACCCTTGGTACTGAGTGCCAAGCAGGAAGGCATTGGTTCCCATTTGTTTAGAAACCTGACCTCCCAATCTCAGGGTGGACACTCTACCCACAAGGCCACAGAGCTTTTCAAGCTTCTATTTAGCTATTCCTGTCCATTTTTCAAAGTGTAAAATATGGATCTTGGTCCTCTACGCAGAGCTGGGAGATCATCACAGAAGACGAGTCTACCTTGTACCACAGCTCCACCCCTCCCCCCCAACCCCCTCCGCTGGAGTTCCATCCTCTACCTGACGACATGGGTCGTCTGACATTGTCAGGGGCCATGCCTGGCGAGCGGCGCCTCTCCCAGACGGTGAGTCTTCCGTCCTTCCAAAGCCGAGTCCGTCTCCCACTGCGTTTCCTGAGGACATGTACAGTAGATGGATATAGGGCTCTATTTTATGCCTTAACTTAAGTTAAGGCATAAGACCTGGTACTTAAGACAATCAAAATACAGCCCATATGATTCTAAGATCAGACCTTTTGGGGTGGTTTTGCCAGTGGTTCGCAACCTTATCTGGATCAGGGCCCATTCGAGAATCTTGAGAGTGTTCGTGGCCCACCCATTTGACCATGGCAGCCATTCTGTGTGTGTACTTCCACACACTGGTCATGACATTCACAGTCCTCCATGTGAGTGCTTTCCTTACCTTTTAACCAAAACTTTTAACCTCTGCGCACTCTGTCTCCACTCTGGCCAAGAGTACCAGTGCCAGCTCCACATTGTCAATAAGCGGGCAGTTTTCATCCGCATTGTCCTGGTGTCTCTTAGACTTCTCAGGTGTAATAGTAAGGCCGAGTACCTGCTCCCGTCCACTGCAGGGCTATAATGAAAGGAAGGGGCCGAGCGAGAGTGTCCCCTTGCAACACCCCAGCCAGGGGGTCAAACTTTATTTGCAGGTCATCACCTTATACATGTACATGGCTCCTATGGCCCAGAGTAGGTTGGGAGGAACACCCTAGGTCTTGACCCCCTTGCTCCCCAAAAACGGGAGAATGCTAATACTTTTAACTTGATACTTCTAATGAGTGTTGTTACATACAGTATGACTTTCATGTTGAGGGTTTTGACATTACATTTAAGGGGTGCTTGAGAACCCCTAAAAGAGGTCTAAAATCAGAAGCCATCAGTTTGTAATATATATTTGACACTTTCAAACACACCTTTCAGGACTACTCCAGTAATTCCAGCCATTCCAGCCGTAGAGGAAGTGCCCAAACGTCATCATTAGAGGAACACCCTGTTCATCCCGTGGTGAGTATTGTGCTCTTCAGAGCTGCTGTCCAGAACTTTTAGGCCCTACCTGGCATTTGAACCTGAGTCTCCCATATGAGAGTTTAGTTAGTTAGTTTATTTCATCATCTTTCACAGTATCAATCATGCATTTTACAAATCATACATCCACAAAAGAAAAAAAAAACACTGTTTGAAGGGATCAAAGGGAACAGGCTGAAGCTATAAAGCTTATAACTGCCTATCCTACATACGTATCCTTAGTTACAATTATATTTTTGAAAAGTAATCAATACAATAATAATAAAACTTCCATTATATTGTTTTTAATGTTTTTCTGCTTTAGGTCCACTGCCTGCCTAACCCAGATAATGAATAGCATATCCATGCATGCACATTGCACAGTACAGATAGAATAAATACATTAAATATTATTATTTCCATTTTCCAACAATGGTTTTATTGAAATAACCAGATCTGGTGATCTGAGCTTTTTTGCAAGTGCTACGTGCATGCATAGTGTGTCTGTTAATTCATTTGACACATACACCAATACCTCATTTCAAGCCGCCTTTGTCGATATGTATACGTTGCATGTTGATACCTCGATATAGGTACATTTTTTATATAATGCCCAGCCTTAGTTTCAATATATTTACAGTTAACACATCGGACGCCCTCGTGGTTTTGACGTCTTAATTTGCTGGTGCCCATGGCAACGCGTCATTTTACCTACCGGCGAGAGTACTGGCGAGAAAAGTAATCCGAGTAAATGTAATCCGAGTATGTCCTGTTTATTTCGCGAAAATCTTTTCTTTCAGTCAGGACCGTTTTTTTATCATTTCTAAGCCACAGTGTTTGTGTTACGGCATGTAGAAGAGGCTGCCGTTTTGAGAAAAAAATGAAAAAAGGAAGAGAATCCGGAGAAAACAGCATTTTTGTGCAGCCGCTAAACAGGAAGTCAACGAGACACACAGCACGTCCGGGTGACGAAATTGCGCGCTGCATGTTAGGAAATGGAGTTTGTTTCATCACCGCGGTAGCCAAGTGCAGTAGCTACAGTACAGTATAGTTTACGCGTCAAACGCGTCGTGGGCCTCCAGCGACATCAAAGAAATTGACTTGTAGACACCACGTGGGCATCCGATGTGTTAACAGCCCAAGTATAGCTCCCATAAGGTCTTCTTGTGGTACAGAAGGAAGGAAGGGAGGAAGGAAGGAAGGGTAGTTAACCTTAATGAGGCTGAGCTTTCTTTGTGAGTGCTCGTGTTGCAGTAGAAGGTGTGGATTACAGCAGTAATGTGCTGTTTGTGTGGTTGAACAGCTGCTGCCCACCTCCAGCGGGCTGCCTGCAGGCTGGGAGGAGAAACAGGACAGCAAAGGAAGACGCTACTATGTCAATCACAACAGCCGAACCACCACATGGACGCGCCCACTCATTCAGGTACACAGCTCTCTCTCTCCCCTCTCTCTCTCTCTCTCTCTCTCTCTCTCTCTCTCTCTCTCTCTCGATCTTTCATATTCTCTCCCAACATAAATGATCATCGCTGTCGGGCAGAAACCTCATATCTCCATATTCTAACTTTTCTAACGTAAATTAACACCCTAATTGATCGTACTACAGCTTCACACAAAAGCATAAAAAGCAGCGGATCCACAAGCTCGAAATGTGGCGTGGATCTGCTACTTTTGCTGCTTTCCAATTTGAATCCTGAAAAGTTAACAGTTTTGGTTTTGAGGTTTCCACTCGACATGTTTATGTAGTCTTAATGCATTGTTTCAATCCCCTTTATTGATTATATATTGCTGTCTTTGTGTTCAGATCACGTCAGAGGCTGCAGCGGCGGCGGCGGCAGTGGTTTTGTCACAAAGCCCCACGACGTACCACCACCCCCCCATGTCCCCTGATGCCTCTCCCCTACACTCTCCAGGCCAGGAGAGCCGATACGAAGCATGTGGCGTGATGCCCGCTGGCTGGGAGGTCCGCAGCGCTCCAAACGGAAGGCCTTTCTTCATAGACCACAACACAAAGAACACCAGCTGGGTGAGGACGTCTTCACATTGACCCACTCGTTTCCTTACAAAAACCTCAACGATCATCGATCCAACCCCCGACCCTCGATCAGGGTTGAATCCTAGTGTTGGACCCTTATAGGTCCAATATGGTTCTATTTGTACACTCTTTTGACGTAGATTAACCTCTTAAACCCATTAAAGGGCCATTTATAGTTACGTATGGTTGATTTTGTGTACGTTTGGGGGTGAGACAGTACGTACGGTAATTGCGTCGACATGCATAGTACAGTACAGTCTCTGTATTACATTAGGTTCAATAAATCCTATGTACATACTGTATCCACTAGATGGCACCCAAATGCATCTTCCCAATGAGCAAATGCTACATAGGCTAGCGCATACATTCATTGTTGACAGATACACTCGGATTGAACGACCTGCAGAAAACACTCTCCCATCGGCGCTAGACACTGTGCTGTCTGGATATAATATAAAAAGGACTGGAGAATGGATGAGCGTGGACACGCAGTGCCGTTGCAAGCGACCGCCTAGAGCGCTATCTCAAGTGGGCGCCGCCGACAGTTAATGAGCCAACCAAACCGACCCAAAACCGACTAAAAACACCCCAAAAATCGCGTGCGTGGGAGTGGAGAGAGGCACATTCGAGAGCGCTGGCAGAGAGCGCTGATTAGGCTGGCAACTGGTCTGCGTTCTGGCCTGTTCACTATACTGTTCAGCGTGTTGGTTACTTTGTGATTTCTTTCTTTTTTTTTATTTATGCCCACGGCAATGCATGAGGTCACTTCCACATACGAAATGGAGACCAGAAAAAAGACGAAACATTTCTCCCTCACTACTGCCCCCACGGTTGACAAAAGTTCGCCACGGGTAGTTCATGTGTACGTACGTTTTTATCGGTTTTTATCCGTCGGGTTGAGTGTTGTCCGTAAGGTTACGGAGACAATCAATTACGTCCGGACGGCCGGAGGAACCGGATTAAATCACTCTCCCCCTCCGTTTCTTGTGTATTCCTGCGGTCCTTAAGTACTACTATGCATGGTACTTTAGACCTGATTCTACAAATATTAAAACAGTAGTTCTTAAACCTTTTCGTGCCTAAGGGCCTAACTCTATTGCGGACCCCAATCTGAAAATGTTTTGTGCCAGGGACTCCCCTAAAATGTTCAAGACCTTTCAAAAAGAGCAGATGTACAAGCTCACAAGCAAGCAAGCTTTTTTTGTTATATATATATATATATATATATATATATATATATCACAGATCGCGTTAGACCGGTAATTGCCGGTTTTGACCGTTTTTTTATGGCCAAGACCGGAAAATAAAATTCCTCCCGGACATTCTGACCGATTGAAAAACCAATGGTCATTTATCATTATCGCCGTCTGCTCCTCATGCGCAGGCTGCCTCTATCTCTCTCTCTTTCCCTCTTGCTCGCCCGCCCGCCCTCCCTCTCTCTCTCTCTCTCTCTCTCGCTCGCTCGCTCGCCCGTCCGCTCTCCCTCTCTCTCTCTCGTTCGCTCACTCGCTCGCTCATTTCAGTGTCAGTTTGCGACACGCACTGCATGTAAAGCCATGGGAATTAAGGAATGCACGCACGGTCAGCAATCAACCCATATGAACAAACATTATACACTTGTTTGAAGTTCTTTATGAGGAGATGGAGTGGAGACAGTAGGAAGAGCCTTTTCAACTCTCCTAAAATTGCATAACATGCGCACGGACGCACTGTCTGTCTGTGTCACCACTCGACAGTGAGTATTGGATTCATTGCTGGTCAGATCAGATGACTCTATCAACCTTTCCTTATGAAGCAAATGCTATTTTTCAATATTCTTAAGTCAAGACATGGTATTGTAGGCCTACTGTTGGCATGAAAGATGATGACAGAAAGACCTTGTTGTGAAAGCAGTGTGCCACATGCAGACAGCCTGCGCGATTAGTCTAATAATGAATTCCCTTATGCGAGATCGAAGCGTTTTTTTTTTTCTTTCTTTCTTTTTAGCCTACTTTTTCATTCAATTCGTTTTCAGTCCCAACTATGCAGTGAGTAGGCCTAATAGACTAGGCTACTTTAACTGTTGCTATTGGCTGTTTGTACACCTGCTTGTAATTTATGCATTAAAATGATTATGTCCGGTATTTTCTGCAGATGTCCGGTAAATTTTTATCATGCCCGTCACGGTGACCGGCTGTTAAAAATCCTAGCGCGACCTCTGATATATATATATATATATATATATATATAATATATATATAGCGTGAATATATGATTTATAAGCTCCCAAACTTTAAGGGTTTACCATATCGTACTGCATAGTTGCTCATGGATTGAATCTTCTAGATTTCAGTATTCATTCGATTTTATTCTTTTGATGTTTTCACCCTCAGTCATTGCACCATTTCCTTAATAATACATACATACAATTTATATTGCGCTTTTATGAGTACTCGAAGTCGCTTTACAAAAGAGAAAAATAAATAAAACTAACTTTTTGGGGAAAGAACTAGATTAAAAAGTTATAACGATAGAAATAAAGGTTTTGTTTTATTTAGCGAAGGAATATAATGACGTAGCCAGTTCGGGGGAGTGGTCTAGAGGTTGCACGCGCTCACTTGGCCGGGACCTGCGTGTCCCGCCCCCTATCCACAATACATAGGTATACCTGCCTGTAGGTAGTCATTGTTGCTGCAAGCTGCTGCCCCGCTACCACCCCAGCTCCACCGTAGGTTCTGTGTCAGACCCCGCGGGGGTCTCGGGTCATTGCCTGCAGAGATATGTTAAGCCCACGATGTACATGGCCATACATGTACTTCGCCGTACATGGTACACGTGCGATCGTGGGCCTGCAGGAAATGACCCGAATACAGAATCCATCGCCAAAGTTATGCTCCTGCTTAGGTTACTATAGATGCTGTTCTAAAGCTGGTTGCACACTGCTGCGTTTTTCGAGCCGAATATCGGAGTGAATTTCGGAGCGCGTGAATAAAAAAATCAACCTCACGTTATGTCAGTCACGTTTGCACACTGCCGCCCGTTTCGCGCACCACTCAGTCCCTTGCTCTCTCTATCTCTCTCTCTCTCCTTGCCCTGAAAAACGCATTTCGCAACGAAAAACGTAACAGTGTGCAACCACCTTTATTCCTAGGCTGTTAGTATGCTGCTGCTTTAGTATAGTATCACAGTCAGTCATACATGTCATGCCTTTGCCGCTCTCCTGCTGCTGTTAGTATGCCTATGCCTAGTGTATGCTGCTGCCTTTATGTATTGTGCTGCTGCCTTCTATATCCTGCTGCTGTTTATATGTTATGTTGTTGCTGCTCTCCCTCTGCCATTCTTGTCAATAAAGTATAATTTAACCTAAAAAGCGCTCCCCTGAAATGACTCCGTTTCCCAACAGGAAGATCCCAGGTTAAAGATTCCTGTGCACATGAGGAAGAGGCCTTCACTTGACCCCAATGACCTCGGCCCCATGCCGGTAAGAACCCAGAGATCAATTGAAAAGCGTTGCTCAGCAGTAAGTCTGCTAAAGAAATGACTTGACCTGACCTGACAATTTGGTACTGTAATACAGTATGAATGTCAATAAAGCATGAAACTTAAAACGAGACAAACCATCCTCTTTGTGGGTTTCACATTTCTGTTTCCTCCCCAGGCTGGTTGGGAGGAGAGGGTCCACAGTGATGGGAGGATATTCTACATAGATCACAGTACGTATCCGTTTGTTGTCCAAAATCCTTACTTTTCAGCAGGGGTGTCGACACCAAATTCTGGGCCCTGGGTACAAGGATTCACTGCGGGCCCCCCATGAATGTTCTTTGTATTAGTTCAATATTCATCAAACCCACAGACACACTTTAAACCTGGCATCCCTATTTTGGGAATGTTATAACTTAGAAGTGAAAATCTTTACAAATAGTGAAAATAGACAAGTAAGACCGTATTTACCATAAAAAAGTTGAAATATGCTGATTGAAGCTTTCGGCTGATTCAAGATTGTCCATTTACTGTATGTAGTAATAAATGACGTATGGCTAGCATTAATGAACATTGCATTTTGCACAGATACCAGGATCACACAATGGGAAGACCCCAGATTACAGAACTCTGCTATAACCGGACCAGTAAGTAGAGATTTCATTAGTTTGATTTATATAAAAAAAACGCATGATTTAAGATTTTCCCACTTTCCCAGATTTACACTTTGTTGCCCATTATGTTTAATAGACTAAACTTCATCAGCTTAATAATGATTGATTTCTTTTTTTTTTGTCAATTCCAGGCTGTGCCTTATTCCAGAGACTACAAGCAGAAATATGAATACTTCCGTAAGAAGCTCAAGAAGCCGGTAAGCTTTCAATGCAAGGCTGTAAACAAAGGATTAAAAGTCCAGTGTTACAGCTCCAGCTTATCTCACAAATATAATATGTGTGGAGTTACACTGCCCTCTTTTGACAACATTGATGTACTGCTGCTATTGTATAGACAGCACACAGACAGGCATAAAAGATTGGTTAATACTGAAGGTTTTCTCACATTATTCGTTTAATGCTGCTGCAATGTCCGAGTGCACCTTGAACCTTGAGAATTAGAGTGAACCTAACAACTGTTAGGTTAGTGTTGTGATTTGTCTCAAGTGTTTCAAAACGCCAGTAGTCGGGGAGCCACAGGCCCAAAAGCTCAAAGAATAGGGTTTTACCTGTGACGTCATGACATACTTTTTATTTTTGTTTTTTCTATTCATTTGGTCATTAAGGTACCGTACACAGAATGAGAGGCCTGCTCTGCCGGAAACATTGCAAAAAAAGGTTATGGCCATTTGTATTCACTTTCCCATCGACTTCACTATACAGGAAAAGAATACAACAAATAAATCTGCTTTAAGTAGCATGTGAGGGGTAAAAACTAGGGGTTCTTCATGATTCTGAATCCATTGCAAGCATTTGTTTTGCATGAAAAACATTCCTTGGGCTAGATTTTGGCCTCTCAAAACTGTGATTTTTGATGCTTCATCACTTTTCACCGTTTTGTGGGGCTGAAATCTAGCCTAAGGTTCAAGGTTGTACTTTATTGTTGCGTCTTTTGTACAGGTACATAAGGAATGTTTTTCATACAAAACAATGCTTGCAATGAATCCAGAATCATGACGAACCCCTAGTTTGCCCCCGCACATGCTACTTTGGTCCGAAGGTTCATTAGTCCGAAGGTTCATTAGTCCGAATTTTTAAGAATACTATGCCTAACTCTACTAACCCTAACCCTAACCTTAACCTCAGTAACCCTAACTAAATTCGGACTAATGAACCTTCGGACTAATGAACCTTCTGACTTATGGGCAGTCCCCCTTAAGGTAGATTTATTTTTGTATTCTTTTCCTGTATAGTGACGTCGATGGGACTTTTTTTTTTCTCGCAATGTTTCCGGCAGAGCAGGCCTCTCATTCTGTGTACCTTATTGACCAAATTAATAGAAAAAAACAACAAAAATAAAAAGTATGTTATGAGTTCACAGGTCCTCTCAAATTTTGGGCCCGTGGCTCCCCGGCTACCTGGAGCCGGTTCCTTCATGACACGTGCTCCTCATGTTAGAGCCAGGTTGAAAGTGGTGGAGAAAGAAAAAATGGGACACATTGAGGCAGCATAATTGCCAATACCAGTGTCAATATATACTGTATAGATCAGCCAAACCGATATGTTACCTCACACGTGTTTCCTGTTCAGGCCGACATCCCCAACCGCTTTGAGATGAAGCTGAGGCGCAACGCGGTGCTAGAGGACTCGTACCGACGCATCCTGGCCGTGAAGAGGGCTGACTTCCTGAAGGCACGCCTGTGGGTGGAGTTTGAGGGAGAGAAAGGCCTGGACTATGGAGGCATCGCCAGGGAATGGTTCTTCCTCATCTCCAAGGAGATGTTCAACCCTTACTATGGACTGTTTGAGTATTCTGCCACGTGAGTCCACATCATTATTATTGTGACCGAAGGTCGCAGTTTACCATGAGAAATGTCACAGCTTGTCCCCTGTGTGTGTACAAATTTTACCGCTATGACATCATGCTCTGATGTCACTGTGATGTCCACATCTTGTCCACGTATCCATGTATCTCTGAAGGTTCGCCTGACACTGTGGTTCCCTTGACACATCACTGTGACATCACAGGTGATATCACAGGTGACATCACCTATGTAAAAGTCCATATATGGGTATTCCCAGAATCCCTTTTATGCCCATATATGAAGATCCCTGATGTCATCGATGTATATCACTGGCCAGATGGCCAACACCTGGCCCATATCTGTGTGGCTGGTTCAGATAGGGATCTCCATGTATGGGCATAAAATATATTGTATCTTGTGATGTCATGGGAACCACTCTAACAGAATCCCTTTTATGCCCATATGTGGAGATCCCTGATGTCATCAATATTAAGCCAATTTGTTAGCAATTTTAAAGTGAAAGTGACTGTGGGATTTTAGTGACTGTGGCTTTATAAATATTGAACCAATGAAGCTTGTGAGTAAATACAGTGGAGCCATTGGAATACAGGTTATTTTGACAATTTACTAAAAATGTTCAGTTTGGACATACAGTACAAGGTTTCCAACAGCAACAATCATTGTCATAATACTGTGGTTGACTTAAGTGTGCTTCTCTTATGATTTAAATCCAACAATGACAATTGGTGAATGACTGCAGCTGCATTCCAGCAGTGGTGGAAAAAGTACTCACATTTTGTACTTCAGTAAAAGTATGAATACTGCAATGTAGAATCGTTACAAGTAAAGGTCTGGTAATCAAACTTTACTAAAAGTATAAAAGTATTGGCATCAAAAGTAAATGTACTCATTATACAGAATGTCCCATTTTCACAAGTTATCATGTCTAAAATGTCTTAAAATCTTTTGAAAATAGCCGATCTACAAGCTCCCAACGCATCGCAACGCGCTGTGAGCTTGTAGATCGGCTATTTTCAAATAGTCAAAGTTTAAATAGGGCTGAGGTGTATGTTTTGTAATTGTGGAGTAGAAAGTAAAATATCTGCCTCTGAACCCGTGGGATGCTTTTAACCTCCGCCTTCCCAAAACCAGAGAAAGACACAACGGTCAGAAATGGCACTTTGTGAGGATAGAAGGTGCTAGTGGGACCCCCAAAAAAGGTTTTAAAATAGGAAAAGTGAAATTTCATGGTGTATCACCTTTAAGCACAGTACTTGTGTACATGTACTTAGTTACTTTCCAGCACTGCATTCCAGTGCAGCATGGGTGGCACAGTAAGCTAAAGGGAACATGGCTTCATGGTTGCTAAAGGTCATGTCTGTTTGTGTTTCAGGGACAACTACACCCTGCAGATCAACCCCAACTCAGGCTTATGTAACGAGGACCACCTGTCCTACTTCAAGTTCATTGGCCGCGTGGCTGGCATGGCCGTGTACCATGGAAAACTACTGGATGGTGAGACTGGATGGGAATGAGATTTTAACCACTGCTGTCCTAGGTGATAACAATCTGATTTCCAGTGGTGGAAGTACTCATATATTTCTTTTATATTTAAGTAAAAGTATCAACGGGTGTTCATTAGTCCGAAGGTTCATTAGTCCAAATTTAGTTAGGGTTACTGAGGTTAAGGTTAGGGTTAGTAGAGTTAGGCATAGTATTCTTAACAAATTCGGACTAATGAACCTTCGGACCAATGCCATGGCTGTATCAACATGGCAATGTAGAAATACTCTATACCACTGGTTCTCAACCTTCTCAGGCCGCGACCCCCAAAATAATCATATTTGAACTGGGGACCCCCCACCCTGACAAGCACTAACAGTTGAGGCTTTACATTTTGTATAACACCGTTCTATTGTGAAAATAGCAGATCTACATGCTCACAACGCCTCGCAACGTGAGGCGTTGTAAGCATGTAGATCGGCTATTTTCACAATTTCTGCCTTTACTATTTGACAATTTGGACAATGTTTAATTTGTCATTTCAGAGGTATTAAAAAGTCCTTAAATTGTCACTTTAGAAATGTGTAGATACCCTCTATACACTTAAACTGTATGTTGGTTTGTTTACTGTTGAGTGAGAAAACTATGTTGCACATTAAGCTAATCATCTGGGGACCCCCCAAAATAATTTGGGGACCCCCCTGGGGGTCACGACCCTCAGGTTGAGAGGTTGAGATTAACCACTGCTCTATACGATCTACAAACTTACAACAATACTTATCTGTGGAACCGAGTCAAACTAAATGCAGTGCCTCACCTCCTACAATTCCAAGTGCTAGTCGGGGTGCCCAGTTCAAATATGATTATTTTGCGGGGTCGCAGCCTGAAAAGGTTGAGAACCAATGTCCTTGGTGATACAAATCTGCGTCTCATCATGCTGGACACTCATTGAACTCATTGAACTCATTGAATAATGTGTGTGTGTGTGTGTGTGCGCGCGCGCGTTTGTGTGTGTGTGTGTGTGTGTGTGTGTGTGTGTGTGTTGTGTGTGTGTGTGTGTGTGTGTGTGTGTGTGTGTGTGTGTGTGTGTGTGTGTGTGTGTGTGTGTGTGTGTGTGTGTGTGTGTGTGTGTGTGTGTGTCAAAGCCTTCTTCATCCGGCCGTTCTACAAGATGATGCTGCAGAAAGCCATCAATCTCCAGGACATGGAGTCTGTGGTGAGTCATACCTGCCCTGTTTTTGGGCAATAGTCTTTTATATCAGATTTTTTATTATTAAATGTGTTGCATTGTGACATGTTGTGAGCTTGTACATCTAAGAATGGGGAATATATATATATATATATATTAAGGCTGGGACTTTAACTGATTAATTGCGATTAATTAATTACAGAAAATTAACGCGACTAAAAGAATTAACGCATTTTAATCGCACTTAGTTTTTGCACCACAGAACCTTCAGTTTCGGGCATACTGATCATAGCGATGCACCAACCAAGAAGAGACAACAAACGCAAAGGGAGAAGTAGCCGATCAGAGCGCTTTGCTTGGCCCAGTGGATGCGAAATTTAGATTAAAAAAAAATCACTCGTACAACAAAATGTGTTTTACTTGAAAAAAAATGCTTCTCAGGTCAAATATCGATGTGCGATTAAAATGTGATTAATTGCGATTAATTAATCACAGAGCCGGTAATTAATTAGATTAAACATTTTAATCGCATCCCAGCCCTAATATATATATATATATATATATATATAAGAACACACTCTTCTAGTAAACGTTTTTAGGTGGATGTAAAGGTTGTGTAATGTGTCTCTAGTTGTAAATGTGTTTAGGTGGATGTAAAGGTTGTGTAATGTGTCTCTAGTTGTAAATGTGTTTAGGTGGATGTAAAGGTTGTGTAATGTGTCTCTAGTTGTAAATGTTTTAGGTGGATGTAAAGGTTGTGTAATGTGTCTCTAGTTGTAAATGTTTTAGGTGGATGTAAAGGTTGTGTAATGTGTCTATAGTTGTAAATGTTTTAGGTGGATGTAAAGGTTGTGTAATGTGTCTCTAGTTGTAAATGTGTTTAGGTGGATGTAAAGGTTGTGTAATGTGTCTCTAGTTGTAAATGTTTTAGGTGGATGTAAAGGTTGTGTAATGTGTCTCCAGGACAGTGAGTATTTCAACTCCTTGAAGTGGATTCTAGACAACGACCCCACAGACCTGGACCTGAGGTTCACCATCGATGAGGAGCTGTTTGGACAGGTTGGCTTCTATTAACCAGCTGTTCTATTAACCAGCTGTTCTATTAACCAGCTGCCTTTGCAGCACCCAACCAAAAGACATGTCAGAGTTATTGGTCATACTTAGTGGCGGAAAAGTAACTAATTACATTTACACAAGTTTGGTACAATTTTAAATTGCTTTTACTTCAACATTCCAGAGGCAAATATTGTACTTTTTACTCCACTACATTTATTTGAAAGGTTATTTTCAAATAATCTTTTTTGAAAATAAACTATAAACTATTTTAGTTACTTTGCAGATTACGTTAATACAAAACATACATTAAGCACGTAAGCCATATTTGATACTTTCATACTTTTACTTTGTGGTATTGCAACTTTTATTTAAGTAAAAAGTACTTCTTCCACCATTGTCGTTTCTCTTTAGACACACCAGCATGAGTTGACTCCAGGCGGCACTGAGATAGTTGTCACTGATGAAAATAAGAAGGATTATATCCAGTAAGTACTGTGGGGACCCCTGCTGGTGGAAATAGGAAGTGTCATTCAGTTCCCTTGGTCTCTGTAATTTTGTATGCTAATCTTGTCTTTGTTTTACAGTCTTGTCATGCAGTGGAGGTTTGTCAACAGGGTACAGAAGCAGATGACAGCATTCAAGGAGGTAATTAATTGTAATTTATATTAGTAAATATGTCTAAGATTATTTGAGGAGTATCTAACCACATGAAGCCTAGTGTCTATATTCTGATATACTGACCTGACCTTTCTGTAGAGACGGGGAGAACCCTTTTACTGAATAAACACTATAGCATAATGACTGAAAAGAAAGAACAGGTTTTGATTTCACCATAAAACATCACAGCACATGTAATGTTCTAGTGTCCTGAATGCAGACTCCTTGTGAGTCATGAGGACTGAATTCTATTTGGGTTCCTCTCACACAGCTGCTGTCTGAGGCCTAATTAATGCTTTGTTTATACTTGGTCGCGCAACATGTGTCGCGTGCCGAAAATAGCCTGTCTACAAGCTCAGTGCATCAGATCAACAAGCCAACAATTTGATCTGTTTGCGTGTACTGTAGATCTGTTCTTTTTGGCACATGACACCCCACACACAATGGAGTAGCTTCTAAACGAAGCACGATAAGCCCAGATAACACGTTCTCCTCTGTTAACAGGGGTTCTATGAGTTGATCCCACAGGATCTCATCAAGATCTTTGACGAGAACGAGTTGGAGGTGAGTCACGGCACTGAACATTCAAAAGATTATCTACTGGAATCATTTAGGTGAAATAGAAATTTCAACATATTACATTAAAGAGAATCATGATCTTATTACAGGTAATCTAAAATATATACTAATACAGTGGTTCTCAAATATTTTCATGTCAAGGACCCCTAAATTGATATGTATGTGGTACCAGAAACCCCCATAAGAGAATATCTTAGCTGTTAGATTAGATTAACTTCAAAATTCTACAATTGAGTCATTCAAGCTGGTGAAATAAACCATTTCCAACCTGGCGCCCATATTTTGGGAACATCATAGGCAAATAACTGCTATTTTCACTGTTTTTCAAAATCGCTAACAGCTAACCGCTCCTACACCTGGCTTTGTGCCTATGTATGTCCGTAAATGTCCGTCCCACAAAGCTGGGCATTGACCAAGCTTATTTGCGGGATGTTTAATGAAATGAACTCATAAAAGTGCCATAGAGCTAGTGAATGGTTGTATGGCGCACTGTAGTTGGCATCAGATCAAATGAGTTGGTATCAGTTGTCTTTTCAGGGAAAGGTCACCTTGCTGTGTGTGCTCTGTGCAGCTGCTGATGTGTGGTCTGGGAGACGTGGATGTCAACGACTGGAGGGAAAACACCAAGTACAAGAACGGCTACTGCATCAACCAGCCTGTCATCCAGTGGTTTTGGAAAGTAAGATGACTTTACTGTCTCTGAGTCTGCACTCAATAAGCTAAATTGCAACGCTGCTCTTTAAGGGGAAATCTCGCTATTTAAATATATCGACACACTCCTGCTCTTTAAATGTCTCTCTCTTTCATTACAAGTGTACAAATGTAACCAAATGGACCCTTCCGTGTTTTGGTTACATTTGCACACTCTCAAGACCCTGGCAAACAGAAAGCATCAATGATGACGCTTTGCGTCAATGGTGTGGTCACCAGTTCACTTGGGAGAATTTGATATATATTTTTGGCTGCACCGCATTACATTACATTTTTGATTATATGAACCACAACGATTCGAATGAAACATACGCGCACGCCGTACGCACGCGCACACACACACACACACACACACACACACACACACACACACACACACACACACACACACACACACACACACACACACACACGCATATTGTACATACCTGTTGTCCCATTCACTCTCTTTTCTATCTACCGTATTATCTTTCAGGATCTGTGCAGCAGACCTTCGTCTATTGCATTAAAATCTACTCATGTGATACTCAACAGAGAATTTAGAAGAGAAAAACTTTACATACAGCAATTTGGACAGTCTGAACTCGTTAATGCCTTGATGCAATATAAACATTGTGTTTTTGGTCAGTGCCACATGTTGACGCTCCAAAATGGAACCGTGCTCTGATAGACACAGTAATAATGTTTTGACTCATGCAATTGATCAGTGTTTCTCAAACTTTTAAATTTCAAGGTCTCCCCTTAACACTTGACAGTGTACAAATGGAACCAAATAGACCTGTTAGGGTCCATTTGGTTCCATTTGTACACTGTCAGAGTTATAGACATCTATGGGTCCATTTAGACCCCCCTAAAAGAACCCACAGAGTCCCTGGAATCCACTTTGAGAAACACAGCAATTGATAACATGAGTATCTTAACGCTTTTATTGTGTCAGTGTTGCAGAGTGGTCCAAGCCCCTCATTGAAGACCAAAAGTGTAATACTTATCTTCAAGGGGGAATACTCTCTTGGCCTAGTGGTTAAGATGTTTGGCTTTAGTGTCTCGGGTGTTACATTAGGGCATTCAGAGTTACAGAGGGATAAATTCACACTGAGGATTTTGCTGTGTATGGAGAGGAATCCGCAAAGTGCCAATGAGGAATGCTTCATAATGTAGCATGTTGTTTTTGTCATTTCCAGACCGTATTATTGATGGATGCAGAAAAGCGAATTCGTCTTTTGCAGTTTGTGACGGGAACATCGAGGGTCCCCATGAATGGCTTTGCTGAACTCTATGGTGAGTTAAATCAAAAGAGAGTCCACTAATTGATAATATAATTCATTGGTTCTCAAAGTGGAGTACGGGGAGGCTCAGGGTTTCTTGTAAGTAGTTAACCCATTTAGGCCTAGGATAAATAGCAGATATGCAAGCTCACAGCGCGGCACCGAGTGCCGCGCTGTGAGCTTGTAGATCTGCTATTTTTGGAAAAATCATGATTTTTTTTGCAAGTCTTTGAATATATCTACTTAAAAGCGAACATTTGTAACTCAAATATTTACTTCTGGGTGGTCCCTGGAACAACATATTTTGAGATGGGGGTCCGTGGCCAAATACCTGTAATTTTGGGGGTCCTTGACATGAAAAGGTTTGAGAACAGCATGATTTAGGGGAAGGATTTAGAAGTCGGGTCAAAGATCGGGTCAAAGATATTCAAAGACTCATTTTCACGATTTAAAAAATAAATAGCAGATCTACAAGCTTGCAGCGTGGCACTCGGTGCCGCGCTGTGAGCTTGTATATCTGCTATTTTTCTAAAGTTAAAGCATACAATAATGGTTAAAGTGTTTAAAATCTAACGCAACTCGTTAGATTTGGGTTCCAATTGGGCCGAGCATCAGCTGAACATCAGCTGTGTTTCGCTAGTGTAGGTTCATAGATTGGGGATTTGTAGTGTAGAGCAGACAAAGGTGGAACTGGAGTACTATAGAACTACTATGAAGCTGATGAATGGGGTCTCTCTCCTGATAGTCAGACAACTCTTCCACAGAACTATTCTGAATGCTATACAGAGTCTGGAACTACACCTCCAGAAATCCGAGTAATGGAAGCTGGCCTTTACGTTCAACAAAAATATATTTTAAAATGTAATTTCTGATAAGCAGCAATATATATACTTAGATGATTTTTATTTATATTAGGAATTTAGGATAAATGTGCGCAACTGTAAAAACAAAACAGAAGTGTGGAGGAGGCTTCACATCCGCTTTATCGCTTTTCATACCAGTACTCATGATTAGAACTTGCCCCTGTATGACGGAGACATTTGCAAATTGTGGGAGTTAACAGTCTGGTCATACTCTCCTGATGACATTGGTGACCTAAAGAGCTGGAGATATGTGTTATTGAACACTATAGCAATTATTTCTATCAGATTATAGAGCTTTTTTTTTTTTACCAAAAATATCTCTTAAATATCACTAAGTGATATTTTTGGTGCATCTTTAATATAGATTGTTGTATACCGGTAGATTATTCCTTCTAATTGCCTTTGATCGCTTCCTGTTTCAGGGTCTAACGGGCCACAGCTCTTCACCATTGAACAGTGGGGAACACGTGACAAGCTACCCCGAGCACACACATGGTGAGCAAGCACTACACAAACATTATCCACCAGGGCAGGAATTTCACGGCGGCCACGACAGCCATAGCTCTCGTTTGCCATAGCTCCTCTGTTTGGCTGTGTGACCCTTGAAGAATTGCCCCACGGCCACAGTGGGCCTGCACTAGCCTAGCACAGCTAAACAATCCACCCATGTTAAAACAAGGTGGGGTATACTGCAGTTAGTTAGCTGCATTAGTATATAGTCTGGCCAAGCCATGCAGGCTAGGCCTGCACTGCCCAAGCTGATTTCACAGTTTTCTCCTCAGCTCTATCTTCCTGTCAATATGGTTTTTAGGCACCCTGTCATTTTGAGCCTGATATGAATCCTGCACACATTAAAATGCAGCGGAAGCAAAGCAATGCTTG
>NC_137816.1:30867730-30890230 GCF_963921795.1 Nannobrachium achirus | reverse complement strand
AGCCTGGTTAGATTTGCCATCACAGTTTGGTTTGGTAATCTCTCAGTGCAACTGTGGTCCAAATTGTTCAGATTGGTGCAGACTGCAGGGACAATCATAGGGGTAAAACAACTCCCCTCTCTGCAGTCTATTTATGAGCAGGCCACACTAAGACAGGCTCAAAAAAGGTTCCTGTGTCAACTAAAATGTTGAGCGAGGCTCTGAAACAGCATTGACTGTGAGATTAGATTAACTATATATCTGTGCGCTTGTGTATTGTTGTGTCCCCCCGCCCCCTCTGCATGTATTTCTAGTATGTATTTTGTCATTGTTGTTTTGTGTGTGGCTGCTGCAGGGGTGAAACTTAAAGCCCAAGCCAAATGTCCCTTGAGTACAATAAAGTTTACCTTGAACTTGACCTTGACATTGATAAACACCACAAGAAAGCTTTTGGACTTGTTTCAATTGGGGTCCCTTTTTACAACTCACACTCAACATGACAGACAAATAAAACACAGTAGGCCTACTATGCAGAAAATATAAGACAGTCGTAAAATAAAAATAACCAGTTTTTGAGTGGCAGCCACCTGTAAGTGACCTTTCAGAGAGGTTTCAAAGGAGGGTGGGGATTTATACTGGGTCAGAGGAACACACCAAACATATACAGCCTCATGCAAAGAAATATAGGCTATACAGTACTATGTTAGCCTACTGTACTGTACAGCCTAGTTCTCTGGAAAATGCAACCGTTTTTGCCAGAGGTAAGCATGGATGAAACGGTCAAAGCTTTGTGCTATCTGCCTTGACCCCAGGAGGTTTGAGGAAGAGTGTTGAAAAGCCTGACAACTCACTCAGCTAAGGAGGAGGTGACCTCTCTAGGCTGTATGGTGAAAAGTTACCCGGAGTAAGAATGGCACAAAAATGTATCTCTACTAGAAGGTCGGCCGGCTACGCCGGCCTCCCCTCTAGGTCGTCGCGTTGCGTCTATAGGAGTAAATATTCGTCGAAAACAAATCCCTGAGGTACAGGGTGGCCACGATCTGATGGTTTTTTTGAGAAAAAAAAGTTTTTTGAGAAAAAAAAGTTTTTTGAGAAAAAAAAAGTTTTTTGAGAAAAAAAAAGTTTTTTGAGAAAAAAATATTTTTGAGAAAAAAAAATTTGAGAAAAAAACAATTTTTTGAGAAAAAAAAATTTGAGATAAAAGAAATTTGAGAAAAAAAAAATTTTTGAGAAAAAAAAAATTTTGAGAAAAAAAAATTCTCAAAAAAAAGTTTTAGAGAAAAAAAATGTTTTGAGAAAAAAAAAAAATTTGTGAGAAAAAAAAAATTTGAGAAAAATTTTTTTTTCTAAAAAAAAAATTTTAGAGAAAAAAAATTTTTTGAGAAAAAAAAATGTTTGAGAAAAAAAAATTGGAAAAAAAAAATAATAATAATAATAAATAAAACGTATTGGTGATGCGATGACGTGGTGTATACGGATGTTACTGCGATTGAGGTGAAAGAGAAAAGTGGAAAGTTGTGAGCTAACTATTAGCTATTTGTGTGTGTGTGTGTGTGTGTGTGTGTGTGTGTACACAGTGGTGTCAAATTTCACTCCACTTACTGCGACATCACCGGTCACCATGGCAACGGGGGGCCAATGATAGAGTTATGGGCGGTATTCCCTACGTTCTACCTACATCGGACGTTCTCCCTACCTACCGCTTGGAAGTGGGATGCGGCTTTAAGCCAATTGTAAATACTAGAAGCTGGGCCGCCCTTCGGGCGGCCCAGCGTCTAGTCGGCGACCTGGCCAACTCGGAACAATGTAAATAGGGAATGAATGCCCCGCCCTTTAATGCAAACCCCATTATACCTGTTTTCATAGGACCCGTTTTGACCATTTGTCTGCCTGTGTCCATTTATGCCCATATATGGAGATATCTGTATCTGTCTGTCTGTCGGTGTCCATTTTATGTCCATATATGGAGATCACTGCAGTTATAGTTCTGGGTCCATTTTATGCCCATATATGCCCATATATGGAGATATCTGTCTATCTGCGTCCATTTTATGCCCATATATGGAGATCTCTGTATCTGTCTGTCTGTGTCCCTTTTATGCCCGTATATGGAGATCTTTGTGATTCTGCATCCATTGTATGCCCATATATGCCATATATGGAGATATATGTTTATCTGCGTCCATTTTATGCCCATATATGAGATTTCTGTCGCTTTTTCAAACAGATGGTCAAAACGGGTCCTATGACAACAGGTATAATGGGGTTTGCATTAAAGGGGGAACCGGCACTGTGTCTGCAACACAGTCGGAGGCACAGACAGATACAGAGATCTCCATAATGGGAATAAAGGGACACAGACAAACAGATGGAGGAGGAGACACACTTAATGCAAACCCCATTATACCTGTTGTCATAGGACCCGTTTTGACCATCTGTTTGCCTGTGTCCATTTATGCCCATATATGGAGATATCTGTATCTGTCTGTCTGCGTCCACTTTATGCCCATATATGGAGATCTTTGACCATCTGTTTGCCTGTGTCCATTTATGCCCATATATGGAGATATCTGTATTTGTCTGTCTGCATCCATTTTATGCCCATATATGGAGATCTATGCAGACACAGTGCCAGTTCCAGAAAATCCTGATGTCAGACATCAGAATCCGAACCTTTCGTGCTGGTTCCAGAAAATCGTGTATCGGGTCGGGTCGAGGCCGAGCACTGCACTACCTGCTGCGGTGGGGAACGCACGTGCCGAATTTGAAATAGGGAATGAATGCCCCACCCTTTAATGCAAACCCCATGAATGCCCCAGCCTTTAATGCAAACCCCAATATACCTGTTGTCATAGGACCCGTTTTGACCATCTGTTTGTCTTTGTCCACTTATGCCCATATATGAAGATCTCTGCACACACAGTACCGGTTGCGGAAAACTCTGATGTCAGACTTTATGCCCATATCTGGAGAACGCGCGTGCCGGTGGGAAGAAGGGTTCTCGAGATACGCGGATTACATACATACATACACATTCACAGAGGTTTTGTGTTGACTCATGTGGCGTACGTGATGTCAGAGCCTTTTATGAAGTGATGTCACAATGACTCAGCGCTTGCGCCGATTTCCTCCGGAACAGCCTGATGTCAACAATCAGCTCCGCATAAGGAGATTCCGAACGTTTCGCGCCGGTTTCGGAAAACCGCGAGTCACTGTAAAACCACAGCCTTGCATGGCTTAATGCTTTATTAGGGGCCATATCCCTAAAAAGTGTTTTTTGAGCTGCCATGCATTTCTATGGTGCTGGAGTGCTCTTCTTCCCAGCGACGAGCATTGCGTTTCAAGCATTTTTTTCTTTTTCTTTGGCTCTTGCTCTTGGCATCTCAAGCTGAAAAATAGTGCAACTTTTGGGAGAGGAGAGCTACTCATCAATGTCACTTTCCTAGACAGAGAGGGTTGGATAAACATGGCCACAATCATTAAGTTCCCAAAAATGTGTCACTCAAAAAAGAAAAGCCTTTTGTGGATACGGTCCCTTAAACCAGTGGTTCCAAACAGATGCATTATTGGTCACGGGCAAATATTCCTTTATTTTTTTGTTTTTCCTTTAAAAAAGAAAATCCAGTTTCATGAATTTAAAACAAATTCAGTGATATCTTTCTCAAAGTCCTAGCCAAGGGAGACATACATATACTGTACATATATGTACAGTACATGTATACATACATATCATAATCGGCCACCTTAAAAGTAAAGTAAAGTAAAGTAGTTCACCCCCAAAATGCCTTTTTTTCTGTTGATTACTCACGCCATGGAGACTTGAGTTCAATAATATTTTGTATTTTGTCGCATTCCTAAGACAACATTTTATTTGAGTAAATTTACCCCCATTGATTCCAGAATCAATGGGGGTACATGTATTGTAATCAAATTATTGTCTTAGGAATGCGACAAAATACCAAAAAATATTATTGAATGCCTTAATTGATATCACAACAATGGGAATTGATTCACAACACTAATAATACATGTTCCTCTGGCATTGGATCAGGCCTCGGAGCAGGAGGAGTAGGTCTAGGAGGTCAAGGAGCTCTGGGAGGAGCGGGAGGAGTTCCAGGAGGAGTAGGAGGTGGAGTACCAGGTGGAGTGGGAGGTGGAGGATACTCTGCTGCTGCCAAAGCTGCTAAATATGGTAAGTTTTTATTTTATTTTATATATATTATTTCTTTTCCCAGCTCTGAACATGTGCCAGTGTGCCACATCCCTCCACTGTGCACTTATTGTATGTGTCGCATTTAAATCATTCTGACCCTGAAAAGCATTTGGGCTTGACTTTTTAGGGTTGTTTGGCTTTTATGTTAGTGTGGCCTGGGTTTTCAGAATCATCTTTATTGTCACGTCACAGATTTTTACTGGTGTAAAGAAGATGGAGGGAAATTATTATTATTTATTTGTTTGGAGTGCATTTGTGCAACAAGGAGCTAAGTACATGGTCTGTTGTTTCTCTTCATCGAGGAGGAAATAAGCCAACCTGTTTCCAGCTTGTCCATCATGTGTTACTACTAGTACTGAAGGTGTTTTTTTACAGTAGAAAGAGCAAGTCATTGTATAGCCTTCATACAGATAGTGGCAAATTGTAGATACTAAAGTCTGTCCGGGCTAGTAGCCTAAAGAGTATTAAAACAAATTTCTACTTTGTGAGCCAAGTCGTGGCTCGTGGCTCATTAGCTCTATAACAGTGCAGTATTTTGGTACAGAGATATGAGCCATGCCACGGCTTGGCTTACACAGTATAAATTAGGCTTTAGCCATCAGCCAACTGACAACTGGAATTAACTGCCATTAACTTATACTAGAAGCTGGGCCGCCCTTCGGGCGGCCCAGCGTCTAGTCGGCGACCTGGCCAACTCGGAACAATGTAAATAGGGAATGAATGCCCCGCCCTTTAATGCAAACCCCATTATACCTGTTTTCATAGGACCCGTTTTGACCATTTGTCTGCCTGTGTCCATTTATGCCCATATATGGAGATATCTGTATCTGTCTGTCTGTCGGTGTCCATTTTATGTCCATATATGGAGATCACTGCAGTTATAGTTCTGGGTACATTTTATGCCCATATATGCCCATATATGGAGATATCTGTCTATCTGCGTCCATTTTATGCCCATATATGGAGATCTCTGTATCTGTCTGTCTGTGTCCCTTTTATGCCCGTATATGGAGATCTTTGTGATTCTGCATCCATTGTATGCCCATATATGCCATATATGGAGATATATGTTTATCTGCGTCCATTTTATGCCCATATATGAGATTTCTGTCGCTTTTTCAAACAGATGGTCAAAACGGGTCCTATGACAACAGGTATAATGGGGTTTGCATTAAAGGGGGAACCGGCACTGTGTCTGCAACACAGTCGGAGGCACAGACAGATACAGAGATCTCCATAATGGGAATAAAGGGACACAGACAAACAGATGGAGGAGGAGACAAACTTAATGCAAACCCCATTATACCTGTTGTCATAGGACCCGTTTTGACCATCTGTTTGCCTGTGTCCATTTATGCCCATATATGGAGATATCTGTATCTGTCTGTCTGCGTCCACTTTATGCCCATATATGGAGATCTTTGACCATCTGTTTGCCTGTGTCCATTTATGCCCATATATGGAGATATCTGTATTTGTCTGTCTGCATCCATTTTATGCCCATATATGGAGATCTATGCAGACACAGTGCCAGTTCCAGAAAATCCTGATGTCAGACATCAGAATCCGAACCTTTCGTGCTGGTTCCAGAAAATCGTGTATCGGGTCGGGTCGAGGCCGAGCACTGCACTACCTGCTGCGGTGGGGAACGCACGTGCCGAATTTGAAATAGGGAATGAATGCCCCACCCTTTAATGCAAACCCCATGAATGCCCCAGCCTTTAATGCAAACCCCAATATACCTGTTGTCATAGGACCCGTTTTGACCATCTGTTTGTCTTTGTCCACTTATGCCCATATATGAAGATCTCTGCACACACAGTACCGGTTGCGGAAAACTCTGATGTCAGACTTTATGCCCATATCTGGAGAACGCGCGTGCCGGTGGGAAGAAGGGTTCTCGAGATACGCGGATTACATACATACATACACATTCACAGAGGTTTTGTGTTGACTCATGTGGCGTACGTGATGTCAGAGCCTTTTATGAAGTGATGTCACAATGACTCAGCGCTTGCGCCGATTTCCTCCGGAACAGCCTGATGTCAACAATCAGCTCCGCATAAGGAGATTCCGAACGTTTCGCGCCGGTTTCGGAAAACCGCGAGTCGGGTCGGGTCGAGGCCCGGCACTGCACTCCGCGCGGCGGCGGGGAACACGCGTGCCGAATCTGAAGCCGGTGGGACGAACGGTTCTCGAGATACGCGGATTACAAACAAACAAACAGACAGACAGACAGAGATTTGTCGCATTTATAGATAGATAAGATAGTCTATAAGGTCAATAATACTTTGATGTTTGTCTGGCTATAACCAATGCATGCATGCTGGCGTCTGGCGATAAAGAAAACACTGATGTAGAAGGTTCATGGGGTCTTGCTTGTGTTGTCGGTGAAAACATAATGATTGCGACCGAAGGTCGCATTATACCCTGAAAAACCTTGTCGCTTGTCTGACTGTCTTAGTGGAGGCTCTAGCCCACATTTTACTTCAAGTCATGATGCAAAGGTCCCCTTTGGTATGGAAGTACCTTAGGGCCATTGGAAAGAATTTATCCAAAGAGACAAGTTAGATCACCCTTCATTTTCTTTTTATAGCCATTTAAAAAATGGCAGCCAACAATAAACCACTATTACACCAGACCCCATATCTTTGCTTCTGTTAGAGCTATAATAATAATATTGGTGTCAAAGTGTACATTTTTGGGGTCTAGGAATTCAATTAAATAGGTTTCAAAGCAAAAAACCCAATACTTCACTAATTAACATGACAGCGGGGGGTAAAATATGCAAATTTCATGAAAAATAACACGTTTTAACAGGGTAACCTACCCCCCCACCCCTCCCCCTAAACTTTGGTTCACCTTTCCTTTGGTATGGAAGTACCTTAGGGCCACAGGAAAGAATTTATCCAAAGAGACAAGTTAGATCACCCTTCATTTTCTTTTTATAGCCATTTTAAAAATGGCCGCCAACAATAAACGAGGGGTTTCGTACGAAACCATGGTTTTCTTAGTTTAGGAGAAATGCACTCCTCTTGGGTTATCGCGCCTCCTAGCGTGCGATACAGAGCTACACATATGCTCCCGAATGACACAGTCGGAGGGTATGCCAGTCAAACGCCCCGCCCCACCCGTGGGCATAAGGCGCGAGACTGGCATGTGTACTTCCTCTTAACAACACCGTTCCTCTGCACGCAACATGCGCGCGAAGGGGCGTTTGAGGAGTGCATTTCTCCTAAACTAAGAAAACCATGGTTTCGTACGAAACCCCTCGTTTTCTGTCATTTACTCGAAATGCACTCCTCTTGGGTCACATAAACCCCCGGAAGCGCACACCCTCAAAATCCGCCCGCTCCGCCTGACAGGAGACCACACCCCCGGCGTGGCCCCTCCCCCACGGAGCCCCGAGCCCACCGGACTCGAGAGCGGAAGAAAGTAGAAAGACCCTGACAGACCGAAATCCGCCTCATGAACTAATAGGCCGACCAGGTCCGCCTCATAAAACCCTGACAGGCTGGAGCCCGCCTATTCACTAATAGGCCCACTAGCAGCCGTTTTATAAGGAAACAGGGTCTCCCCCTTTTACCGAGAGCAAAGGGACTTGGTCTCAGCTATAAAAAAGGGGGAAAAAGTCTTTAACTAGAGGAGGCGGCAACACCCAGGACCGAATGCGCCAATGAAGATGGAGCCACGTCCAAATGGTAAAAAACCACAAAAGTCGACGGAGTCGACCAGTTAGCCGCCGAACAGATCTCTTGGATCGAGACACCCCTGGCTAGAGCCCAGGAGGTCGACATTCCCCTAGTGTCATGAGCCCTTAGGCCCTCAGGAACCGGGACTTTAGCACAAGTGTAGGCCATCTTTATGGCCTGCACAATCCACCTTGAAAGTGAAGCTTTAGCCACCGCTTTCCGTCTAGGACCACTTTTAAAAGTGACAAACAGTTGGTTTGACGCTCTAATAGCCCTCGTCTTCTCACAGTAAATCCTCAAGGATCTTACCGGACAAAGACAATGTAGACGCCTATCCTCCTCCGAAGAAAACGGAGGAGGATGAAAAGCCACCAACTCGGTTGGCTCATGTATAATCACACGGTTCTTTGGGACAAACGCCAAATGGGGTTTTAGCAGAACCTTCTTGCCATCCTCACAGAATCTCATGCACACCGGGTCCACCGATAACGCATGTAGATCACTGACTCTTTTGGCTGTAGACAAAGCCAACAAAAGACTAGTCTTAAAACTCAAAAGCTTTAAGCTCGCCGCCTCCAGAGGCTCAAACGGTGGACGGCACAGCCCGTCCAACACCACACCCAAATCCCACGATGGGAAAAGGGACCTAGTAACCGGTTTAAGCTGGTGCACACCCGCTAAAAACCGAGCCACCAGACGGTGCCTACCCACCGTCTTACCCTCAAAGCCCACATGGCACGCTGACAGCGCCGCCAAGTAACCTTTAATGGTAGAAAAGGCAAGACCACTTTCTAACTTTTCCTGAAGGAAATTCACAACAAGCTGGACCGGAGCCTCAAACGCCACCACCGGTGACGTACGCTCCGCACACCAGTCTTCAAAGATCCTCCACCTCTTATCATAAGCCGACCGCGTGGACGAAGCCCTAGCACTTTGAATAGTCTGAACCGCCCCTGGTGTCAGACCCAAAGCGCTCAAAGACTCCCCTTCACGGGCCAAACCTGAAGGTCTAGCTTCGCCGGGTCGGGATGGAAGATCTCCTGCCCTGCCTGCCGTAGCAGATCTCTGATTGGCGGCAGAGGCCACGGGTTGCCGTAAAGGAGGGGAGAAATCTCCGACCTCCACACGCCCCACCCCGGAGCCACCAACAATAGTTTGAGGCCGAACCGCCTGACCCTCTCCAAAGTCTGGGGGATCAGTTCCAACGGAGGAAACGCGTACAGCAGTTCCCTCGGCCAGTCGTGAGCCAGAGCATCCAGCCCCAGTGGGGCTGGCCCCGTCGCAGAGAAGAAAAGTGTACACTTCGCGTTCTCTGCTGACGCGAACAAGTCGACTTGAGGCTGACCGAACCTGCTCCAAATCTGTCTCACCACTCCCGGGTGGAGGGACCAATTTGCATAAAGGGGCTCCCCCCTGGACAGCAGATCTGCTCCGCTGTTCAGAAGCCCCGGAATGTGCGACGCCTTGATCGACGCCAAACGTGGTTCCCACCACAGCGTCAGATCCCGCGCCAGCTGATTGAGAGCCGGGGAGGAGAGGCCCCCCTGCTTGTTGATATAGCACATGGTCGTCGTGTTGTCCGTCCTGATCAACACGTGACACCCTTCCACAAAAGGCAAAAAATGTTTCAACGCCAGAAACACTGCCTTTAATTCCAGGAAATTGATGTGCCGCTTCTGTAGAGCGGAGTCCCAAACTCCCCTCACCGAACGGCCCTCGTGCGTTGCGCCCCAACCACTGAGGCTGGCGTCCGTTGTGATCACTTTCCGTGACACCAACACGCCCATACTGACCCCCTGGGACAGAAGAGTCACGTCCACCCACGGTCTCAGTGTGTACACACACCCTGGGGACACCTTGACCTTGCGGCGACCTTGTGTCGAGTGGATTTTGAGTGCCAACATCCACTTTTGAAAAGGCCTCATATACAGCCTGCCCAGCCTGAGTAGATGGATAGTTGAGGCCATCAGCCCTGACATAATCATGCAGCGCTTGTACGTGACCACTCTGCCCACGCGAAAAGATTTCGCGCAGGCCACGATCTTGACTAATCGCTCCTGTGAGAGTCGAGCCGTCATATTTATTGAGTCCAGCGAGATCCCCAAAAAGGTGGTCTGCTGAGCTGGTGTTAACATACTCTTTTTGAAGTTTATGTTGAACCCCAGAGAGGTTAACTGCGACATCACCACATTGGTGAGACGTGTCACCTCCTCTCTTGAACTTGCGCTTATTAACCAATCGTCCAGGTACGTCGCAAGTCGGATTCCCTGCTGCCGCAGGGGAGCTATAGCCGCTTGTGTCACTTTGACAAACACGCGGGGAGACAGAGAGAGGCCGAACGGGAGAACAGTGTATTCGTACACTTTCCCCTCGAAACCGAACCTCAGGAATTTTCTGTGTGGGGGGTAAATTCCCACATGCTGGTACGCGTCCTTCAAATCGAGGGACGTCCAATAATCGTTGATTCTGATCGAGCGCAATAGCGCTACGTTCGTCAACATTTTGAAACTGTACTTTACCAGAAAATTGTTGAGGGCTTTTAGGTCCAGAATGGGCCTCAGCCCCCCCCCTTTCTTTGGCACAACGAAATAATGAGAATAAAACCCCAGACCGAGCTGATCTGTGGAAATTTCCCTGATCGCTCCTTTCCCCAATAAAGAGTGAATCTCCTCCCTCAGAATCAAAGCGGCCTGCCCCTTTGCATGCGTGAATATCACTCTGTCTGACAAGGGAGGCTGGGTTGAGAATTGTAGCCTGTATCCCTGCCTCACGGTGCGAAGCACCCAGGGACACGGCTTGCATGCTTTCCATTGAGTTAAATGCCTTGACAAAGGATTCTGAATGGGAGCTGACGTCAGACCTAACGGAATGTGATTGATAGGAATGCACGGTATGTGCATCCCCGGACACGACTCTGACGTCACCGGTAACGCGGAAGTCAAAGGGACTCGAGACTGAGTCACGTGACTTACTACTGAGCGTGACACCGTCTTGCTGTGACGCGAGGGCCTTACGTTTAATGCCTTTATCACCGGCGACAACACTTTGTTGCACGGTGGGACAGGAGGCAGAGGAGGAGTGTAAAAAGGAACGCATTCTTGTAAACACGTCCTGTCTAAAACCCTGTTTAATACTGCTGTCGCAGCTCTGGCTGGGACAGCTAAACAAGAAAGACCTCTCTGCCACCTTCTTACCTTGACTGGCGCTTTGGCGCCCTCTCGTGTCGGAAGGGAGGATTGAGGCTGTGGAACAATTAAACCTTTTATATTGGAAATGCCCCTTAAGGGGGTTTCCTTGAAGGCTGTTTGTGTTTGTGATTGTGGTACTGGGCATGCATATTTTATATATGGATGTCCCCACTGGGGATTCTCCATTGTGTGTGCATTGTGAAAGAAGAGACCTTGTTTCGCAGACACATTCTTTACTGGGGAGAAAACATTTGGCACAGTAACAAAATTCACATTTACATTGGATTCCTCCACCCTGGGTGGCAGGATCAAAAGTGCACTGTGCTTGCGCGCTGGAGAGCCGTCCATGACCCTGTCTCCGTGCGCCGAGGGTGAGAAGGCCCTCTTTCTCAAAGTGTCATTTTCTCGACCCTCTCCCACGCCCCCTCACTGCTGCACTGTATGAAGGGCGAGCTGGTGGGCGCATCTCCTGGTGCTGGGAGCCCTGGTTGCTCTGACTTCTGTTTCTGCTCGTGCCCGAGGAGGAAGACGGAGCTCTAGGAGAACGATGGGGTTTCCCGCCCTGTCGGGGGGGTCCCTGATATCTCTCCCTATTACGGGAAGAGCGTCCTGAGTAACCTGACTGTTCTTTCCCTTTATCAGGTTTACCCAAAACAGCATCCACCACTTCTTTTTGGGCTTTATTGGTGTCGGTGATGACACGGAGGAAGGGTAACGCTCCCTCGAAGAGACTGTTGGGGGCTGTGTCCAGGCCCCTCAGCTCCTCTCGCCTCTCGCTGGCCTTTGGTTCGTCGCCTTGGAAGGGGACTTTCTGCAGCCACCTGAACCTCTCCATGCTGACAGCGACGTCCATCCCTCTGCCAGCCCATTGGATGGCATGGACGTTGCTCACTATTGCCAGCTGTAGCATGGCATCCCATTCAGCATAGGCTTCAGGAGGGAGGCGGTCCTTGTTTTGGAGCAGCATCTCTGCCATGGCTCCATTCATCAGCCCCACCACGTTTAAACTTTTCACAGAGAGCCCTGCAGCTTTATAAACATTTTTTACCATGTTGGAGACCTTGTTCTCGTCCTTGTTCTTGAACTTGGGCACAGGCTCCTGAGTGAAGGGGCATTCCGTGGGTTTAAACTGGGCACAGAAGAACTGATTAGTGGCGACATCCACAGGGGGAAGGCCGCCCACGCCAAACTTGTCCTCATCCGCCAGTGAGGTTGACAGAGCCATCTTCCCGGGCTCTCTGTGTTCTTTCCATGTGGAATGGAGAGCTTCTTTGAGCCCCGGGGTAGCGGGTAGCTTCTGAGAGCGAGGGACTGGTGTCTGTACCTCTCTCTTGCCCGCAAACTTGATCTCCGTTGAGCTCGCAGGGCGAGGCTCCACTGGCATAGTGAGGCCCATCTTGGCCACCGCCAGCTCAACCACTGCCAGCAGGTCCAGTTCTTGTGGGGTGGATTCTGCTGTGGCGCCCACCTTCTCCTTATCCACCGCTGCCTTCTTGGCAGGGGCGATGGGGGGGGCTTGGGGTGAGGTGCGAGGGGTGCCGCCATGACGGGGGCTTAGCATCACAATGTCCTCACTTGTCTCCTCTTGAACCAAACCGTCCTCCTCCTCCTCCTCTTCATCTTCCTCCTCTTCTCCTTCCATGGCATCTTCCTCCTCCTCGGAGGTGCCAAACTCGTCCGAGCCACGAGGCACTTTACGTGGCACGTTCTGTTGGGACGTTAAGAGAGGGGGGAAAGAGGGGGGGGCGGTGACCGCTGGAGTCATCAGGAACGGGTTGGTGGGGTGAGGAGTCCCACTGGTGGCCGCCTCGGCGGCGACCGGAGACAATGGCCCCGCCTGGAGTGGTCCCTGGAGGCTAGCCTGCAGGGCGGCGGAGGCCTGGAGAGGCCCGGTGCTGGTCAAACCAGGACCGGGCGTGAAGGAGAAACGCGGGGTAGAGCCGAACATGCCGGTTCCACCACTGTGCGCTGTGGTAGAAATAGTGTACATCGGAGAGAAGCTACTGCGGATAGGTTCGCAAACACTAGGAGCCGCCTGGACAAACCTTGCTGCGGTGCTGGAAACAGGCCCGCTTCTTTGTCCTGGCGTGGCGGGGATCTGAGCGCCGTGTTCCATCTGAGCTCCCCGAGCGACGTGGCTTTGTTTGGGCCTTGCAGCGTCCATGTTCATGACCACCAGCAGACGCTGGTGAAGAACGGCCGCGTCCATCGTCGCGCAGAACACGCAGCTGTTTGGGAAGTAGAAACCTTGCCAAGCGTGTTGTAGCTCCAGACAGCCCAGGCAGATGGAATGCGGGTCCTCAGCGGCGATAAAGCGGCTGCACTCCGGATCCCCGCAGCGTCGAGGGAGGGGTGGTGAAAACAGACCCTCGCTAGACATGACGAAGGTAAGCTAAGCTAACCTAGGCTAGCCGCTTGTTATCGTTAGCAGCAAACAGCGAAGAACAAAACAGAGAAGAACAGACCAAGTTGAACGAAACCCGTGGGTGATGGTCCTACTCACCGCTAAGGCTAAAGTTGAATTCGAACTGGTCTTATACTGAGTAACTTGAAGAATTAATTAATTGTCGTAGAGTAACATGTGTAGACGTCCGTATCTCATGCGTGCAGAGGAACGGAAGAGGAAGTACACATGCCAGTCTCGCGCCTTATGCCCACGGGTGGGGCGGGGCGTTTGACTGGCATACCCTCCGACTGTGTCATTCGGGAGCATATGTGTAGCTCTGTATCGCACGCTAGGAGGCGCGATAACCCAAGAGGAGTGCATTTCGAGTAAATGACAGAAAACCACTATTACACCAGACCCCATATCTTTGCTTCTGTTAGAGCTATAATAATAATATTGGTGTCAAAGTGTACATTTTTGGGGTCTAGGAATTCAATTAAATATGTTTCAAAGCAAAAAACCCAATACTTCACTAATTAACATGACAGCGGGGGGTAAAATATGCAAATTTCATGAAAAATAACACGTTTTAACAGGGTAACCTACCCCCACCACCCCTCCCCCTTAACTTTGATTCACTTTTCCTTTGGTATGGAAGTACCTTAGGGCCATAGGAAACAATTTATCCAAGGAGACAATTTAGATCACCCTTCATTTTCTATCTATAGCCATTTTAAAAATGGCCTCCAACAATAAACCACTATTACACCAGACCCCAACTTTGCTTCTGTTAGAGCTATAATAATATTATTGGTGTCAAAGTGTACATTTTTGGGGTCTAGGAATTCAACTAAACGGGTTTCAATGCAAAAAAAAACAATACTTCACTAATTAACATGACAGCGGGGGGTAAAATATGCACATTTCATGAAAAAGAATACGTTTTAACAGGGTAACGTACACCCCCACCCCTCCCCCTAAACTTTGATTCACCTTTCCTTTGGTATGGAAGTACCTTGTGGCCATAGGAAACAATTTATCCAAAGAGACAATTTAGATCACCCTTCATTTTCTATCTATAGCCATTTTAAAAATGGCCGCCAACAATAAACCACTATTACACCAGACCCCAACTTTGCTTCTGTTAGAGCTATAATAATATTATTGGTGTCAAAGTGTACATTTTTGGGGTCTAGGAATTCAACTAAACGGGTTTCAATGCAAAAAAAAACAATACTTCACTAATTAACATGACAGCGGGGGGTAAAATATGCACATTTCATGAAAAATAATACGTTTTAACAGGGTAACTTACACCCCCACCCCTCCCCCTAAACTTTGATTCACCTTTCCTTTGGTATGGAAGTACCTTGTGGCCATAGGAAACAATTTATCCAAAGAGACAATTTAGATCACCCTTCATTTTCTATCTATAGCCATTTTAAAAATGGCCGCCAACAATAAACCACTATTACACCAGACCCCAACTTTGCTTCTGTTAGAGCTATAATAATATTATTGGTGTCAAAGTGTACATTTTTGGGGTCTAGGAATTCAACTAAACAGGTTTCAATGCAAAAAACCCAACACTTCACTAATTAACATGACAGCGGGGGGTAAAATATGCAAATTTCATGAAAAAGAATACGTTTTAACAGGGTAACTTACACCCCCCACCCCTCCCCCTAAACTTTGATTCACCTTTCCTTTGGTATGGAAGTACCATGTGGCCATAGGAAACAATTTATCCAAATAGACAATTTAGATCACCCTTCATTTTCTATCTATAGCCATTTTAAAAATGGCTGCCAACAATAAACCACTATTACACCAGACCCCAACTTTGCTTCTGTTAGAGCTATAATAATATTATTGGTGTCAAAGTGTACATTTATGGGGTCTAGGAATTCAACTAAACAGGTTTCAATGCAAAAAAAAAAACAATACTGCATTAATTAACAGGACAGCGGAGGGTAAAATATGCATATTTCATGAAAATATAATATGTTTTAACAGGGTAACTTACCCCCCCACCCCTCCCCCTAAAATTTGATTTACTTTTCCTTTGGTATGGAAGTACCTTAGGGCCATAGGAAAAAACAAATCCAAAGAGACAAGTTAGATCACCCTTCATTTTCTATTTATAGCCATTTTAAAAATGGCCGACGACAATAAACCACTATTACACCAGAACCCATAGCTACAATAATACAGTCTGTCTTGCACTTCCAATGGAGCTCATCACTGCTTGGTGGCATGTGATCAAAGTAGCTTCCTTTGTGAAGGAAGAGGGAGAGTCGAGCATTAGGACACAGTCCTAATGTCATCCCCGGAAACGGGAGAGTGTTTTCTGCTGGTGTTTCAGTCCGAGTGTATCAAAGGGTGCGTTCGGAAATGTGCACTGGGTCTGGTTAGGGTTAGGGTTAGTTTTAGGCATAGTTTTACTGAGGTTAGGGTTAGGGTTAGGGTTGGGTTTAGGCATAGTTTTACTGAGGTTAGGGTTAGGATTAGGGTTGGGTTTAGGCCCTCACTACACTGAGCACACACCCGGTTCGCATTTCCGAACGCACCCTTTGATACGCTCGGACTGAAACACCAGCAGAAAACACTCTCCCCCCCGGAAACACCATACAGCTTTTGGAGAGATTTCTGGAGAATGGGTGTGTGGGTGGAGATCATCTCAGTGGTGGGGCTAGGGCCAGAGAGCAGCCGAAGAGGTAAGGTGAGTTCAGGCAAGGACTGCCGCACGGACTGTCTTCTTGCCCTTGCCAAAGGCTGTGTTGCTCCCCATTAAAGCATGGAATGCTGGCAGTGCCATTGCCTTGGATGGTCCAAGACTGTGAGCAATGGCATGTGCTGGAATATACCTGGTAAGGGAAAGATTATCCAAAATATCATAGACAAATTCGCTTCAGTCTGGGAGAACACCAGATCCCATCAGTCATTGAGAAGCCGGTGATGAGCCTTGGAAATGTCTTCAACCGCACTCTGAATGACAGAGATTCCATCAAGGCAACCAGTGCTGACCTGGAGGGGGCTCCCTGGAAGATTCAAGGCCTGTGTTTACCAGCATGAAATGCACCCAAAAAATCCTCTGGCCTCTACTCATCTATGATCTGATGGCTGAATGAAGATGGCTGTGGCCGCAGCCAAAGCAAAATCAGGCTGTACAGGAAGACCAATAAACTCAGGCTCTGTTTCAGCTCAGTCAGGGAGGAGTTTGTGGCACGGGCACAGGAATATCTGCAGTACACATCCTGAGCACCCAGGTACCGTACATATCCTGAACATATCCTGAGCAGCTGCTCCAAGGCGCTGGGTGAGGCAGTCTGGAATTTGCCAGTCACTCCCTAAGCACAGCTACGCCACTGTGCATAAAAGAAGAGCCATAGGCAACATTGGGGATGCAGCAGAAAAAGCCACCAGATTAAGAGGGGAGAGCAGTGGGGACAGAAGCATGCCACTTGGATACATAACGAGGTCTGATCAGCTTCAGTCGGGTCACCTGAGGAGGCTGACTCTTGCAGGACCCAAAACACTCAGTGACTCCAGGAAACAACACTGATGATGTGTCCAAGTCTGCATCAGTAAATGAATTGTTTACTGTTAATGAAATGTGATTAATTATTTCACCTCCATTTTGAAGGTAATGAGAAAACTATTGTTTTTTTTGTTGTCTTGAAACCAATTTAATGGGATTATTTTACCCCAGAAATGATAGAGAAGCAAAGATATAGGCTGTGTTGTATTGCTGTAAGTGTAAATGATGGCTGCCATTTAAAAAAAAACTTGTATATTTCAGAAATGAAGGGTGATCTAATCTCTTTGGATAATTTCTTTCCTATTACCATAAGGTAGCCTACTTCATTGCCAAAGGGGGAGAAAAAGGAACATTAACCTGTTAAAACTAATTTTTCTTTGCATATTTTACTCCTGTTGAAACATTGTTTTTTTCATTCAAACCTGTTTAGTTGAATTCCTAGACCCCAAAAATGTACACTTTGACACCAATATTATTATTATAGCTAGAACAGAAGCAAAGTTGGGGTCTGGTGTAATAGTGGTTTATTGTTGGCGGCCATACTATAGATAGAAAATGAAGGGTGATCTAAATTGTCTCTTTGGATAAATTGTTTCCTATGGCCACAAGGTACTTCCATACCAAAGGAAAATTTAATCAAAGTTTAGGGGGAGGGGTGGGGGGGTAAGTTACCCTGTTAAAACATGTTATTTTTCATGAAATTTGCATATTTTACCCCCCGCTGTCATGTTAATTAGTGAAGTATTGTTTTTTTTGCATTGAAACCTGTTTAGTTGAATTCCTAGACCCCACAAATGTACACTTTGACACCAATAATATTATTATAGCTCTAACAGAAGCAAAGATATGGGGTCTGGAGTATTGGGGATTATTGTCGGCGGCCATTTTTAAAATGTCTATAAATAGAAAATGAAGGGTGATCTAACTTGTCTCTTTGGATAAATTCTTTCCTATGGCCCTAAGGTACTTCCATACCAAAGGGGACCTTTGCATCATGACTTGAAGTTAACAGCTTATTTTTCTGGGCTAGAGCCTCCACTATCTGTCCGTCCGGCTGTACAGGAAGTGATGTCAGTGTGATGTCACTGTGACTCAGTACGTGATGTCAGTGAATCACAGTGATGTTGTACAGAATGACTCATATATGGGCATAAAAAGGATGTCACATGACATCACTTCCTGTACTGACAGTCAGACAAGCTACGAGATTTCTCAGGGTATAAAAGTCCATATATGGTCATTCCCAGAAAAAGAAAAAACCTTTTATGTCCATACATGGAGATTTCTGATGTCATAAATCCCAGGTCGAAAATGAGAATGTTGGGGTACCATATATGGAGATCCACAGGCATCAAACCAAGGCCCTAACTCACCAAGGCCCTGCTTGGCATTACTTACGTACGTTTTATGCCCATATATGGAGATTACTATATTGTCAATATTAAGGACATTATTAAGAATATTATGTTATCAATATTAAGGACATATATGGGCGGCGTGTTCTTCCCTCCGCGTCATCAGCACCCACACCCTAGGTGGGGTTGGCGATAGGGCCTTTCTGTGTGGAGTTTGCATGTTCTCCCCGTGTCTCCTAGGGTTGATACCCTCACAAAAACATGAACAAACTCCCCCCAGAATGACAACAACTAGAATCGTCAGAGAAACGCTGTGGTTGGCCAGATGGCCAAGAATTGGCGCGACCTCGGTGAGGTCGCATGTCACCCTGAGGTCGCAAGTCACCCTGAGGTGTCTTACTAGTAAGTTAACATAAAGGTTCTGCGCAATGGCAGAATGACATTGGTCATTAGGGTTAGGGTCATTAAATCAGTAAGTTGGAGAACATCCAATGAACATCCAGTGAAAAAAAAAAACAAGAAGCACAAGTTATGCCGACATGCTGCTACCTCTTCTCTCCTCCTGTCTCGTCTGTGTGTAAAGAGGTTTCCTCTGAACATGAGGAGAGGGGCCCCAGTGAGACGCCACACAAAATGGGACCCATTTCATTATGTTATTAATACTAGAAGCTGGTTCGGGCTGCCCAGCGTCTAGTCGGCGACCTGGCCAACTCGGGAACGATGTAAATAGGGAATGAATGCCCCGCCCTTTAATGCAAACCCCATTATACCTGTTGTCATAGGACCCGTTTTGACCATCTGTTTGCCTGTGTCCATTTATGCCCATATATGGAGATATCTGTTATCTGTCTGTCTGTCTGTCAGCGTCCATTTTCTGGGTCCATTTTATGCCCATATATGCCCATATATGGAGATATCTGTCTATTTGCGTCCATTTCATGCCCATATATGGAGATCTCTGTATCTGTCTGTCTGTGTCCCTTTATGCCCGTATATGGAGATCTTTGTAATTCTGCGTAAATTTTATGCCCATATATGCCATTTGCGTCCATTTTATGCCCATTTATGGAGATCTCTGTATCCGTCTGTCTGTGTCCCTTTATGCCCGTATATGGAGATCTTTGTGATTCTGCGTCCATTTTATGCCCATATATGCTATATATGGAGATATTCAGAGATTTTTTGTTGACTCATGTGGCGTACGTGATGTCATGTCACAATGAGTCAGCGCTTGCGCCGATTTCCTCCGGAACAGCCTGATGTCAACAATCAACAATCAGCTCCGCATAAGGAGATTCCGAACGTTTTGCGCCGTTTCGGAAAAAACGCGCGTCGGGTCGGGTCGAGGCCGGGCACTGCACTCCGCGCCGCGGCGGAGAACGCGCGTGCCGAATCTGAAGCCGGTGGGACGAACGGTTCTCGAGATACGCGGATTACATACACGCAGACACGCAGAGACTTCTCGCATTTATAGATAGATGAGCCCATGGAGGAAGCACATATTGGTATTCACCCACAGCCAGCTTCATAAGGAAGTAGGCTACAATGTCAATTCCAGTAAAGACTTGTCAAACTAGTTTTGATTGGTAGTATTTTTCCAGAGTAAACAAACTCAGTTTGGTGCTTATATTCAATTTATTTCTTCATTATTCACTTAGCAATGACAATGAAGTCTCAGCTATAAGATATGAATGCCAACCTTAATACTGGAGGAATGTAATTTGCAAGCTTTGCAAAAAAAAAAAGAAGCAGAATCTTACAAAATAAAAGCAACTACATGCACAAAATGTTGAGCAGTCTCATTCAACTTTTATGGGATACAAGTTTTGAAAAGTTGGCAAAGAAAATGAGTAAATAAGAAAGAAAAGCAGGTGCGTTTCCTCTGGATGCTGCACTTAGTTTAGGCAGTGGGTGCTTATAGCTATAAATACAACTTAATAAATCCCTTTAAGACCTGGAAATCTGTATCGCATTAAACTTCAACCGCTTTAACCATCATTTTATGATTTTGCTATTTAAAAAATAGCAGATATGCAAGCTTGTAGATCTGCTAGGACCCCCAAGATTACATGTATTTGGCCACGGACCCCCATCTCAAAATATGTTGTTCCAGGGAACATAGCAGATCTTCAAGCTAGCTTGTAGATGAGCTTGTATATTTTTCAATAGCTGAAGTATAAAATAATTTGAGTTGCAGGTTGAAGTCCAGTGTTTAAGAAACATATTATGAACTTCGATAGCGAATGAGTGAGTGACAAGTGAGTGTCTTCATTCTTGAGGAGGCAATTACAACATGTCATAACACTTGATTGTATAAACTGTTGATTTGTGTGCATGCACTTGCAACTTAAGTGTTACACATGGTAATAATTTCTGAATAATAGCCTCAAGGAACTGTGGGCCCTTTCTTGAAAAACATTTAAAAATAGATCCTACATCGACACGTTGTGAACTTAGATCGGCTATTTGAACTATTTAAAATTGTTTTAAAAATTTGTTTTTTTTTTGTTTGTTTTTTTTAATCTAAAAAAAACAGAAAAAACTAAAAGGTTTAGACATACTGTAAGGGGTAAGGCGGCACACACGATGGGGCCCATATGTGTAATTGCGTTCGCACGCACATAAATAATGCTTATTTATGTGTGAACGGAGGTAAACTTTGAATAACAGCTCAATTCTTTCAGTGGAGCAGGATCAAGATTCCCACGGCATTGCATGTAACAGAAACCGATGCATTATCATAGGCGGCATTGGAATGTGCCAAGTTCTGCCAATTGGCACTGCCAAGTGTGATGGGAGGCACGGGTCTGAAACTAATCTCACCAGAGTTTCTCACTTCTAAATATGTGACCTGACCTGAAGCAAATGTTTTCAATGGCGCTATGCCAGTATCAAAAACGACTAAGGGTGCCTGTTCAGTTCCTCCACATGTGTTACGTCCTCCGAGTTAAACTCATCACTGTCAGATGAAAAGAAGTGGCTGGCAACTTAATGGTGGAGGCCAGGGCAGGAATTTCATGGCCACTGTGGACTCTGTTTGGCCTTCTGACCCTAAAAAATCACACTCTTGTGAACTGAGCGGTGGAGGCTGCGCAACAGTAGGCCTACTGTACTGTACTGTGTGTGTGTCTGTGTGTGTGTGTGTGTGTGTGTTTGTGTGTGTGTGTGTGTGTGTGTGTGTGTGTGTGTGCGTGCGTGCGTGCGTGCGTGCGTGCGCGCACACACGCGTATCTGTGATTATTGTGTATTGTTTATTTAAGATCTGTGCAGTGAAAGTATTAATAAGGGTCACAATATATTATGTGCAAAATGGGCAACAGAGGACTGCATTATTTCCAGTCATTGTTACAGTATACATTATATTTGATGTCCTTCCTGCCCTGGCATATGGCCGTCGTGCCCTAAAGAAATCTACAACACCAAAGTGATCTTGAAGTGAAATGACGTTTTTTTGAACGTTTCAAGTGAAATATCTCTTTTAAATCGCTCAGGATCATCCCAAAATGACGAAACAGCCCTGGTGGAGACACATTCATATAGGCATATAGAACAATAGGTGTTCTTGAGGGCAGGGTTTGCATCTCCAGGTGCTTTTTCAATTTCTTCATACATTGAACAAGTCTATAGGCAAACTCATGTGACTCAATTTCCCCATCTAGTCCCCACCACATTCACATGACATTATACTGTAATTACATTACTGTAGAGGAGTAAGTTTAATGTTTCACTTTCCAGACACTGTTGACTGCAATGCCACCACAATGATAGTGGCAGTGGAGAAGTCCTACCTCATCCGATGCAATGAGGCCCACTTACACCTGAAAGACTTCAATGATCCTGCCTGCAACCTGAAAACACACTCCAATCACACCCACCTGGTGGCTGTCATGTCCCTCAACACCTGTGGTATTACAGTAGAGGTATGCTTTTGTTTAGTTAGAAATTAAGCTGGCCCTAGTGCGTGCCACCAAAACTGTGGGAGGAGTAGCACGGCAAAATAAAGTTTATCTAGGAGGGGAAAGTAAGAAAGAATGATTCTGGGAAGGATCCAAATCTTGTCAAGGTTCTGTAGTAGTTACATGCAGACTGCTGAAGCAAACCAGGTGAAAGCTACAATTGAAGGGAGTTCAACACTTGCTTCCTGAT